>NW_015175403.1:258672-284922 GCF_001447785.1 Gekko japonicus | reverse complement strand
CTCTTCCTCCCCGGCTTTTTTGGCTTCCCCGAATTTATATCCCTCCACCCGGTGAATTCCACCCCTCCCCTTTCTTCATCTGATAGGGTGATATCTCCGTCCCTCTTTCCGAGCCCACCTCCCGGTTGGGGTGTCCTGGGCGTCTTCGGGGGTGGGGTCCCTTCCGAGAAATCCCGAAGCTCCCTGTTCTCATGTACGGTGGCCTGAAGGACCGCATCGGTCCCTCTTCATTCGGGTAAGTTCCAGTTCCCCCGTCTCTCCTGCACTCTCACCCGCCCTCCTGCTATCCGAGCTCTCGGGACGACTGGGCTCATCACTGACGGGACAACTGTATTCGCCCCCTCGGAACCGCTTTCCGGGGGGTCCATGGGTTCCCAAAATCGTGAAGGCTGTGGCGCGGGACGTGCCGGTCCCACCGCGATGGCCCCATGGTGGGACAAAGACCATAAGAGAAGCCTTGTTGGATCAGGCCAATGGCCCATCCAGTCCAACACTCTGTGTCAAACAGTGGCCAAAACTCAGGTGCCATCAGGAGGTCCACCAGCGGGGCCGGATGGAACACCATCTGGGGCCAATACTGCACAAGCAGGGTGCTATGGGTACACGAGATTGCATGTGAAGAGCCATGTATGTGGAAAGGGAACAAGACACAGCAATCTATTTGTCAGGCTATATCAGCTCTGGTCTCTTGCATTGCTCCTACAGCTGCTGTCTTGATGCTGACACTAGCCTCCAGGTGTGTTTTGTGGGGAGGGGGGAGCAGAACGGATGATGTCCAATATTTCATATCCCCAGGGGTCATTTCGCAGAAAAAGAGGTGCAGGAGCTCATTAGCATAACTCATTAGCATAACTTATTTGCATATGCCACGCCCCCTGACATCACCGGAAGTGTGTCAGAAGGCAACACTGGACTGTTTAGGATTGGTAGCTATTTTTTTTGGGGGGGGGAACGTGCAGACCTGTCCTCACAGAGGAGGGAGAGCTTGTACCTGAATAAAACATAGTCTTAGAGGTGCCACTGGACTGTTTTGGACCGGGGGGTGGGGGGGCCCTCTACAACTTACCTGGCTGCTTCTTGCTCTGACTGAGGGCTGCTGGGAGCATGGGGTGGGGCTTATTGCATGTGCCCACCCCCTGGGCTCTTTACTGCCGGAGCTCCGCTCCTGTGCACTCCTGCAGGAAATGACCCCTGCATATCCCATATATTTAATAAGCAAAGGTACAACAACCTTCCACATATCCTGGGTACAGCAACACTGAGTTGGATCCCACCAGCTTTTCTGCTGGTGAAAAAGGAAGGAGGGAGTCCTATCTGATTAACTAAGAGGCTTCGCTGGGGACTGTGGGACCTGCATGTACAAAATGCCAGATGGGATGAAGGCTGTAATAAGGAGAGAAACTGGGTGAGAGAGCGTGAAAAGGATGCCTGGATCTAACCCACTGTCTACAATACCTGAAATAAAGGTTGCGAACCGCTGGGTGGATGCTGGAGATCTCCTGGAATTACAACCGATCTCCAGATGACAGAGATTAGTTCCTCTGGAGAAAATGGCATGCTTTGGAAGGTAGATTGTATGGCAGCATACTGTTCGGAGGCCCCTCATCTTCCCAAACCCCAACCTCCCCAGGCTCTACCCCCAAATCTTCTGGTATTTCCCAAGCAGCAGCTGACAACTCTACCTGAAATATAGAGGAGAAAGATGAGAGTATACACACACAACCCCCCCCCCTACTTACTAAGGAGAAAACATGCTGAAAAATGGGAAAAGATCCTATGAAATATCACTGGCAATGATTTTTTAAAAAGCTGATACAATGTCTTATGACACTTATACTCAGGTTTCGGAAAAATGCTATAAATACGGGATAATGTGTGTATTTCATGAACAAACGGTCTGCATTATACCTCTTGTCTGATAATTTCTATGAGGAATTAAATTCTCATTTGTTCTTTGTCACTGGGCTTTTATTGACTGCAAAAGGTGAATGCTGAGTCAAGTCAAGCGGGCCCGCATGACCTTGTGACACAAGGAATCTTTGGGGAGTGTTGTTTTTCCCAGCCTGACAGCCTCCTGCTTTTGGCCTACATAAACTCTGCTTGGGCTTTTATTGAATTCAAAAGATGTGGTGTAGGTCATACCCTGAATCAGCAATACTGCAGCTGTAATTGAAGAAGCATATTACAAAACTCCATGTATTTCTGTTTAGCTAAGGAATCTGTTCTAAGCCTGTTGCCCGTGTGCTACTTCGGAATGGATCAAGATGAGTAAATTGTCGAAATAACAACGTAGAGTCAGCATTTCTACTCTGAAATCAAGGTTGATGTACCACAATATGAGATCTGTATTCTAAACAAGAGAGCTCTATTCAGACTGTACGAGGGCAGGTGCTCCCGTTGACTTTCATTTGGCTTCTTTTGAATTTAGGCTGTTTATGAAAGTTCAAGTTGTACTTTCTTTTCTTTATTCAGAAAAATGTAGAGGGTGCCTCTCTGGAGACCAGTTCAAGGCAGCTCACAAAGTCAACACAATACAATACATTTAAAAAGTAAAAATTATCAGTAATGAAACTAGCCACAAAATCAAGCTAGGGATCATTAAAAAAAACACACACACTAGGCTTGCCAAGTCCCCCGGGGGGCGGGGAAACCCCTGCCCCAGAGGCCCATTCCCCACCGCCGGTGGATTGGGCCCCGGGGGGAACTCCACCCCCACGTGCACGTCACCTGGAAGTGATGCGGGTACGCCGGGCACGCTGGGGGCAGGGCCACGGTCATCCGAGGGAAAACTCTATGGTTTTCCCTCGGATGGTCCTGGCCCCCCCCCCCGTGTGCCCGGCGTACCCGCGCCACTTCTGGGTGACGTGGATGCGGTGCGCGTGCACTCCAGACGACGGCCGGGAGTCCCCTGCTGCAGTAAGTTTCTGACTTGGCAACCTTAACACACACATTCAAAAGCAGGGATGCCAGGCAATGCTCCCTCTGAGCGGTGGAGTCTTGTGAGCAAAAATTCTACTTTATGAGCTACTGGCATTAAAGTTTGAGCGAGCGATTTGGCTGCTGCATAGTTTGCTCTGGAGCCCTCCTTCCTGAGCTAAGACAAAAATGTGTGAGCTAGAGGCTAAAAAACTGTGAGCTGGCTCACACTCACTCAGCTTAGAGGGAACACTGATGCCAGGTCCCCTCGCCGTATCAGCAGGGTGATTTGGAGGGCATTCTGGGACATCCCTGACACAATGACATCACCCAGAAGTGAAATCATCACATTGGCGATGTTGTGCAGTGACACTCTGGTTTGAGGGCAAAGCTCTATGGTTTTAGGCCACACTTACCATAAAGCTTTGCCCTCAAACCAGAGTGTTCCACAAGATATCCCCAATGTGATGATATCACTTCTGGGTGATGTCATCGCATTGGAGACAGTGTGCAGGGATGTGGCTGTTTGGGGGCGGATGCCTAGAGTTGCCAGTTCCAGGTTGGGAAATTGCTGGATATTTTGGGGGTGAAGCCTATCCCCCACCAGGGGAGACCTGGCAACCCTATGGGCCATGCAAAAACAGATAATGATGAATTTATACTCAAAGGTTTTTAATTAGACCAGTCAACAGCCAAAGGCAGTTTCATGTGCTCACCCATGGATCCACGTGTCTCACGGTCTTCCAGGGCCTGTCACATTCCCTATGGTGACACCAGAAGCTAAAATTCTGAACTTTGGAGTGATACCTTAAACAGAAGAATTTTAAATAAATAAGACCACTTCAAATTGATATGGGAGGCGGTTGAAGTTTTTGTCCATCACCAGGGGTCATTTCGTAGAAAAAGAGCTAGGGGAACTCATTAGCATAACTCATTAGCATATGCCACACCCCCTGACATCACTGGAAGTGTGTCATAAGGCCCGGCGGTGGACCTGCAAGGCCGGCGGGAGTGCGAGGAAGCCCCGCCAAGGCCCTCCCTGGCCCCAGGCAGGCAGGGGTGGGGAGAGGCGGGGAGGAAGCAACTTACCCTCCCTCTTCTCCTGCCTCCTCCTGGCTGAATGAGGTCTGGGAGCGGGGCGGCCGGAAGCGGGGGGTGGGGCTTCATCATGTGCCCCGCCTCCCCGCATCTCACCCGGGGAACTGCGTTCCCTCGCGATTCCCCCCAAATCGACCTCTGTCCATCACTATTTACAGTTCATTAAAAAGAAGCTTCCTCTTCTCTCTGCTTCATAATGTGGGAGCAAACAATCAGGGAGCCAAGAACAGGTCTCTTTTTGGAGGGGAAAATTATTATAGCTTCGAGGAGTGATTCACAACCACTTACCCTTTTACCGCTCTTTGTGAAGATGTGGCTAAACTGCCTAGAACAAGGCTGTGCTGAATATCCTTTAATTTCAAGCTATGCTTTTTTAAAAAGCACACTTGGGAGCCAATCAGATTGCTGGACAAAATACTTACTTGTATTGAACAGTTGTGTTGTTTTGATGCTGCTTGGCACACTTGTGTTTGCCTGGCTGCTGCTTCTTATTGGCATCATTACCCTGCTTCTTTGTCCTCATTTACCCTCGCTGCTGTATAATAGGACTGGCTGTGCCAGCCCACGTGACTTTGTTTACAAGCATCCATGACAACATGATGTCAGTTGAAGCACCATGATGTCACTGGCAAAATCACAAGAGTCACCGCAACCAACAGCATTAAATAGCTGTGTGAAAGTAAACGACCCTGAGAGCAAAGGGCAACGAAGTGGCACAGAAAAGAACAGTATCAAAATAATGTGAATTTCTTCAGAACAAGTGAGATGCACTCTTTGACAAACAAAAATTACATGTACAAAATGGGAAAAAGTTTTGGTTGATCCTTATTTAATAGGTAATCAGATGTTAGGGTTATATTTACAGCTGAATGAGAGCTCTACTAATAAAAACTGGACACGCTTTTCTCAGTATTAGCAAACATTTTCATTTGCATGCACAGGTACTGCTGCAAGAATGGAAAGAAAAGCGATGTTTGCAAAAATAAATTCATGTACGCTTATCTGCGAAACTGCTTGACACAGCAGTTTTGACACCATGCTAGCACCCATTTGCAAATTTTTTAAAATTGGTCAAAGTAAAGGTAAAGGTTCCCTTGCTCGAAAGCCAGTTGAATCCGACTCTAGGGTTGCAGTGCTCATCTCCGTTTCAAAGCCAAAGAGCCAGCGCTGTCCGAAGATGTTTCCGTGGTCATGTGGCCGGCATGACTAAACACCAAGGGGCACGGAATGCTGTTCCCTTCCCACCGAAGTGGTACCTATTTATCTACTTGCAATTTCTTGCTTTCGAACGGCTAGGTTGGCAGGAGCTGGAACTAGAGATGGGAGCTCACTCCATCATGCGGCACCCGGGTCTCGAACTGCTGAACTACTGACCTTCCACAGCCTGCAGTTCAGCGTCTTAGATACACCACTAGAAAATATTTGAGACTTTACATATACAGGATTTGAAAGGTTTTAGATGCTGTACCTAATTCACTGAAGCAGACAGTCACTGCCAAATTGCTGTCTTGGGGGGGGGGAACTCCATTTAAAATCAATGAAAACATCTAGGGAGTAATCTGGGGGGGAGGATACAACCCTATTTAAACATACAATAAGATTTATCTTGTTACACTGTAATGTCTTTAAAGCACTGTTTTTTGTTTGCTTGCTTTTAATCAAGCCAACAATTAACGTGATGATTTCTCAAATCTTTAGAAAGATGTTTATGGAGCCACCTTGGCTTTTCTAGGCTCCTCCCATTTTCCCTTCTCCTAGGAATAGCTCATGATTGTGCCTTCAATATCTCACTTTTAAGAAAATCCCACCCCCTCTTGAACTCCCTTCTCCTTAAGTATTTCTGACCATGGGATTCTACCCAGCATAACTTTAAGTTTGTCAAGATTTGTTTTCCTGCAGTCCAGCCTATATATGTCTGACTAAATACATTTCCCTTTCCCCAAGACTGTAAGTTCCAAAATTACATGGCCACTACTACCCAGGGTGCACTGCCCACTACTTTCAACTAATCAAACAGCTCTTCCCTGTTGGTGAGAATCAAATTCAAGATAGCAGGTCCCCTTGTTTCCCTCTCCACTTCCTGGAAAATGAAGTCAGCAAGACAAGTCAGGTATTTATTTGACCTTTCATTTTTAGCAGTTGGACTTCCAACAGATATCTGGGTAATTGAAATCTCCCATGACCACTGTGTCCCGTCTCTTTGAGAACTTCGTAATTGTTCTAGGAGTGTCTCATCCAAGTCTTCTGCCTAGCTTGGTGGTCCATAGCAGACCCACACCATAATATCACTATTTTTTCTTACTCCTTTTATTTTTACCCAGAGACTCTCAACTGAACTTCCGTGCTCAGGTTCATGTATTTCCTCACTGGTATATACCTCATATATATATATACTGCTACTCCTCCCCTCTTCCTTATTTGTTTATCCCTTTCAAACAAATCATTCCCCTCAATCCTAATATTCCACTTGTGAGTGTCTTCCCACCAAGTTTCAGTAATGCCTATTAGGTCATAGTTGGGGTTGTGTGTTCGGCATAAACTGAGCCAAATAAATACCTGAAAAATACCTTATCGGTATTATGTAACCTGAATACAGCTCAAAGATCTATATTTGGCTACCGATATAGCTGAGCCTGAAAAAAATGCCATTTTGATTTGGCTTTTATTCGGGTGCTTTCAGTTATACAGAAACCGAGCTGCTAGGCCAGTCGTTTAAACCTAATAGCTGAGGAGTGGAGCCGCACATCAGCTATACCATTTAAATGCCTGGCAGCCATTTCAAGCTCCCTTTTGCTCCCCCATATCAGAGTGGGGGGAAGCAAAACGGAGCTCTCAAATGACTTCCTCTCACAGAAACGGATCAGCCTGACATGAATTAATCAGGGAAATATTTCTGCCAACAAGAATGAAAGCAGACAGACCATGGAACACAAAGGTAAGAACTGTAGCTGGCTGGTAAACTAATCCTTCAAATAATATAAAAAAAACCAGAACACAGAGAAGGTCAATAAACCCTCTTTTCTCTCTCTAGATTCCATAATAAAGCAAAAATAGAAAAAAGGTCTTCTGCTTTACAAGCAAGCAAGAAAAAAAGCCAGTTTGTTGTAGTGGACTCTAATCTGGGAGAACCGGGTTTGATTCCCCACTATTCCACTTGCACCTGCTGGATGACCTTGGGCAAGCCCTAGTTCTGTCAGAGCTGTTCTTGAAAAGAGCAGTTTCTGTCAGAGCTCTCTCAGCCCCTCCTACCTCACAGGGTGTCTGTTGTGGGGAGGGGAAGGGAAAGGAGTTTGTAAGCCGCCCTGTGACTCCGAGTAAAGGGCGGGGTATAAATCCAATCTCCTCCTCCTTCCCTAAGTAATATCAGGAGGGTAGATGTGCTGGCCTGCAGGAGAAGAGCAGGATTTGCACCCAGAAGCACCGTAAAGACCAACAAGATTCCCAGGGCATAAGGGAGTGAAAACTCCCTTCATCAGATACCATCGGCTCCTACTTTCACAGGAATGAAACAAATTCAGTTATACATAGAAGGAACGAATATGTAAAGTCCAGGGCTTCTCTCTCTCTCTCTCTCTCTCTCGCTCTGTCTTTTTGAAAAAAAAGTTTCTGGAACTCTCAAAAGGGAAATGAAGCTTTCAATCAGTATAGAGAAAACTCATGAACGGTTAAGCATTTTAAAAATAATTTTATTGAAGAGGTTACGGAACTCCATTCCAGTGCATTCCCCCAGAAAAAAAAAAAGCCGTGGTAAAACCATTATATTTTGTTTATTTCCAGTCCTTGGCAGTCATTCCAGAGCTCCAACCCCACAACCCATCAGCAGGGTTCCGATTTAATGAGCTGTCTTAAATTACGCTTGTGATGTATTAGACTGCCTCTCTCCCTATGCACTGCCATGACAGCTTTGCTTATCTGAGTCAGGTGTTCTGCAGGTGCTAACCTGTAAACAGGCAAAATCAACAACTGCCCTTACTTGAGCCTTCTCCTTTGTGGCACCCGCCTTGTGGAGTGGCCTACCTGACGAGATCAGGAAGGGTCCACCTCTCCCGGCTTTCCGCAAACGATGCAAAGTTGAATTATTCAAGAGAGATTTTCTACACAGGTGAGTAAGTTGCACAAATGATGCACAAAATTACTTAGATAAGTTATGAGGGACTGTGGTCGATGCTACTGTGTTTAGCTTACTGAAACTAGGATCCTACGATGTAATTTTATATCCCTTAATGTGTAACTGAAACTACGATCCTATATGTACATTTGTATCGTTTAATGTGTCATGTTAGCACTCATGCTTTGCTTCAGTTATATTTTTAGATTTCTGATTGGTTCTACAGGCGTAATCCTATCGAATTGTTTACTGAATACCCTATCCTGTCAATTGTATTGATTCACTCTGGGTAATCTGGTTTGAGTCCAAGTGAGAAAGGCAGACTATAAATCACACACACACACAAACACAATATATGCAGGGCTATTTTTGGGCAGGAACGCACAGGAACGGAGTTCTGGCTGGCTCCCGAATTGGCCACGCCCAGCAGGAACTCATTAGCATAATAGGCCACACCCAACAGCAAAAACTCATTAGGATTGGCTACATTAGGGGTGTGTGGCCTAGCATGCAAAGGAGGTCCTGCTACAAAAAAGCCCTGAGTTTTGACAACAAACAAGGTAAACAGAATAAGAAGCAAAAGGTAGGTGTGGCTGGATAACCACACTTCTGGTAACATGGGGGTGTGGCCTAATATGCTAATGAGCGGTGCTGTCAGGGGTGTAGTCTAATATGCTAATGTATTTCTGCTGTTGGGTGTGGCCTATTATGCTAATGAGTTCCTGCTCTGCTTTTTCTACAAAAAGAGCCCTGAATATGTATACACACACATACATACACATATGCATACACACACACAGGTTCAAGCTAAGGCGGGAAACAAACAAAGAAAACAGAACAAAGTTTGTGTCCAGTGGCAGAGGCCTTTATAAGAACACTAGCAGTAAAGCCCGTTGTGAAAGCAATACAACGAGATCTAGAAAGAGGCTCGTAGAAAAGAGCAAGAGTCCAGTAGCACTTTAAACACTTAACAAAATTTGTGGCAGGATAGGAGCTTTCATAAGCCACTGTTCACTTCTTCAGATAACAGTGGGCAACCAGTTCCTCTGGAGGGACAACAACAGGGCATTGAGGCCGAGGCTTTCCTCTCATGTTGCCTCCTGGCTCTGGGATTCAGAGGATGAGTGCCTCTGAATGTGGAGGGCCCCCTCAGAACAAACCTGGGAGCTGGGTTATGCTGAAAGAGAATGACTGGCTCAAAGCCCCCCCGTGAAAATTCATCGCTGAGGGTATAATGAAAGGAGGAGAAGAGAAGAGATGGGATTTATACCCCGCCCGTCATTTGGAGTCTCAAAGTGGCTTACAAACTCCTTTCCCTTCCCCCCCCCCACAACAGAGTTCTGTCCTTGAGAGAACAGCTCTGACAGATCTATGGCTTGCCCAAGGTCATCCAGCAGCTGCACGTGGAGGACTGGGGAATCCAACCCAGTTCTCCCAGATTAGAGTCCGTGCACTTAACCACTACACCAAACTGGTGTAGAAAAACAGGTGCAAGGTGCAAAAATATTTATTTAGTACTTGTAGATCCCTACGCATTTCGCAATTTGCTTCTCCAGGGGATTGTTTCCAAGGTTATTCACTTTCCACCTTGAGCAGTGACACAAGAGCAGTTACTGCTGAAGGTGGAAAGTAAATAACTTTGGAAACGATCCCCCGATGCAGCAAACTGCGAAACACATACAAGTACTAAATAAATATTTTTTCACCTTCTGCATTTCTCCCCCTGCCTACTGGTGCGGCCATTCTTGTTTTCTTCACTGAGGGTCTAATAGCAATAGACTGTCCCCAGGTCAGGGGTCATTTTGTAGAAAAAGAGGTCCAGGAGCTCATTAGCATAACTTATTTGCATATGCCCCACCCCATGACATCACCGGTAGTGTGTCAGAAGGCAACACCCACCGCTCAGGCTCCACTGGACTGTTTTGGATTGCTAGCTATTGGGGGGGGGGACGTGCAGATTTGTCCTCGCAGAGGAGGGAGAGCTTGTACCTGAATAAAACCTGGTCTTAAAGGTGCCACTGGACTGTTTTGGACCGGGGGGCCGGGGGGGGGGCTCTACAAATTACCTGGCTGCTTCTTGCTCTGACTGAGGGATGCTGGGAGCAGGGGGTGGGGCTTGTTGCATGTGCCCGCAGGAAATGACCCCTGCCCCTGGTACATCCTCAGGTTAGCAGATGTGTTTCTGGGAATCTGCTAGGGGTGCTGGGTCCAGGTTGAAAAATACCTGGAGATTTTGGGGGTGGAGCCTGGGGAGTGTGTGGTTTGGGGAGGGGAGGGACTTCACTAGGGTAGAATGCCACAGAGTCCACGCCTAATATGCAAAGGAGTTCCTGCTACAAAATGAGCCCTGGAAGCCTTCCGAAGCAGCCATTTTCTCCTGGGGAACTGAACTCTGTGGTCTGGAGATCAGTTGTGATAGCAGGAGCTCTCCAGCCACCCCCTGGAAGCTGGTAACCCTAGAATCTGTTCCTCCCAGGTACATGCAGGTCCAATTAGGACTGAAACTGTGGCATATGGAGAGAGGAGGATTAAGCCTCTTCATGCCTTTTTCCCAAACCAAAATGCCCCGGGGGTGTGTGTGTGCTATTTGTCCCACTGGGGAAACCTGCAGGTATCATATTAATACACGTGGAGCTAGGATTGCCAACCGCCAGGTGGCAGCTGGAGATCTCCTGAGAATACCACTGGTCTCCAGGTGACAGAGCTCAGTTCCCCTGGAGAAAATGGCTACTTTGGAAGGTGAACACTATGGCATTCTACCCAGCTAGGAACTCCTTCAGACTTTGCTACAGGGACCAATTCTTTTCAGGACCATCATGGTGTGGAGGGAGAGGAAGGGATCCTGCCTTCTCTCCTGCGCTGCTTTTCCTCTCCAAAACAGCACCAGGGGGCATTATTTGCCTAAATGTCCCTGATGCCATTCTGGGGTGGAAAAACAGTGTGGGGGGAGGGAGTGTAATGTATTAACCTGGCTTGCTTGAATCGCCACATTCACTCCCTATGTTAAGCTTCGAGCCGGACGAAGACTCCTCAGAGCGGACTCGCTATCGGTCGCTCCGTAACAGCGACCAATCAGAACTATGCAAAGTCCCTGCGAGGGAAGAACTTTCATTGGTTGTTATCTGCACAACCTCATTGGTTGTTCATTGTAAACAGGCGTGGCTACATTAGCCCGGGAACGTTTAAAAGGAGCCAAGCTCCCAATGTTAATCTGTTCTGGTTATGACTGAATTCAAGCGCTTGTTCGTCTCTTCAATAAATCTGTTCACTTTGGTTGAAATCACTCTCCGGGTCTTTGTTAGCGGCGATCTAACAGGGGGAAGGCAGGATCTCCCCCTTCCCCTGTTTTGTGTTGGTTTTCGCCATAACGATGCCTCCACGGTGAAGTCTAAATGAATTCCTGGCTGCAAACTCACTTTTTCAAATGGTGGCGCAACCCCACAGCGCACCCGTCACCTCTAGCTAGGCCCATAGTTAGTCCTTGTGTGGGGTTCTGAACCCAGTTTCCCCAAGTCACAATGGGTGCGTTCAGACGGGGCATTTGCAACGGAATAGGTGCCGGTTGCAATCGGTGAACTTACTGGAGTTCACACGTAGAACATCTGCCTTCCGTCCCTAACCGTTGCAAAGCCCTTTAAACCGTTGTACTCTGCCACTAGGTCCCCAAGTGGTGGTATCCTGAGTACAACGGTTGTAATCGGTTTACCCCCGTCTGATTGCTCTCCACCGGTGTCTAGCCACTTCCGTTCGGAAGCCCGAGGCTTCCGATTTCCGCCCGCCATTTATTTTTTTAGGTTGCCGATAGGCGCTTGGGCGAAGCTTCGCCCCGGCATTTGTCTTAGAAAATAAGAAAAGGCCCTTAGTTTAACTTTCCGTAGGAGTCCAGGACTTCAGGGAGGCCAGTTTGGGCTTTAAACTTTAAAGGTATGTCCTTACCTTTAAACTTTAAATGTAATACGGGGTGTTTTGAGCATGTGCAAAGAACGCCATTCTGTGGATGGCTGCCTATGCGCATGCTCAAATTGAGTTTTAAAAAACCCAAAAAAAACGCCGACGCCCGCAGCATGTGAATGGGCATGCAGCGATGGGCTTTGCTGTGAGGGAGGTAAGTGTGATCGCGTTTCAGCCGGCATAAACTGCACCGGTTCCAACCGGTACAGTTTATGCCGGCTGAAACGCCCCGTCTGAATGCACCCAATGTGACTCTATGACACAGCTCTATGACACATCACTGACATATCAGTCTCAAGAGTAACAGATACACTACCTGCAACAGAACTATGTTATGCCATTTCTAAAACTTTTGCAAAAACATTACTAGAATATAGAAGGCGAAAAGGGAAGGTGTGAATCAACTGAATCGTTGAGGGGCACACCACATATTATACAGGAGGTTTGATGTTAGCTAGCTTAACGTTTTCTTCCCCAATAAAACTCTGATGCGGCTCCCCACCCTCAAAATGAATCAGGGCAGTGACAGTGGGAACGGAAGCTTATTCCTTTGCCTCATGGCATTCTCCTAATAGAAATGCTCCCTCCCTTTTGAAGCTTTTATTAGCGGTGGTAGGGGGAAAAGACAGGTATAAAATGGGTATTTGTCTCTCTTTTGTGGCTAATAGCAGCTTTGAAAAGGGGAAACCATTTCAACAAGGGAAATGGCATGGGTTTAAAAATACTTCACCTTCCCCATCCGACCCCCAGAGTTGCAGTTCTAATCTATTTCTCCTTCCCTTTGGGTTCTGTTTTCTATCTGAAAGAAAATGTTGGAAAAATCCAATTGTGTGTATCTTCCATGTAATGCATTCTCTGGCCCTAAAGGAAGATTATGAGTAACAAATATAATTTTTCACTACAGTTTTAACACTTTCTATTTATAAGAGCAAAGGAAGCGTAACTGCTTAAATTCGGATTTAGTAGAACAGTGCATTGAGTTTACTTTAACAGACACAGGGTTGCCAGCTCTGGGTTGGGAAATACCTGGAGATTTGGGGGTAAAGACTGGTGAGGGGAGTCAGTTTGATGTAGTGGTTAAGAGCAGCGGACTCTAATCTGGAGAACCAGGTTTAATTCCCCCACTCCTCCACATGCAGCCAGCTGGGTGACCTTGGGCAAGCCACAGGTCTCTCAGAGCTGTTCTCGCAACAGCAGTTCTCTCAGATCTCTCTCAGCCCCACCTGCCTCACAGGGTGTCTGTTGTGGGGAGAGGAAAGGAAAGAGATTGTAAGCCACTCTGAGACTCTGAGTGAAGGGCGGGGTATAAATCCAATCCTCCTCCTCCTCCTCCTCCTCCTCCTCCAGATATAATGCCATAGAACCCATCCCTCAAGGCAGCCATTTTCTCCAGGGGAACTGAGCTCTGTCAGCTGGAGATCAATTGTAGTAGAGGGAGATCCTCAGGTTCCACCTGGAGGGGGTGGCGACCCTAGGATGAAGTGACTGCCATTATACAATATCAGGGTAAAGAAGAATCAGGCTAGATTTCTGTGTTACATTGAACATGTGGACCCCACCAAGTGCACCAACTGTATGTTAGTTCTCCCCCCTCCCTGCAATACCTGGTATTTGTTTTTTAACAGATGTTTTAACCTCCCTCACAACAACAAAGTATCCAGGAGGCAGCTTGCAGTACAATAAAAACAACAGAAGAAAAACACCAGTATCACGTTAAACTAAAAAAACAGCATTGAAAAGTAAAAAAGCAACAGAAACTGTTATCAGAATTTTAAAACAACCGGGTAAAGATCTTAAGAATCCTAAAAACACAGAATGGAAGCTGAGAGAGAGAGAGAGAGAGAGAGAGAGAGAGAGAGAGAGAGAGAGAGAGAGAGAGAGAGAATGCTGAGAAGGCAATAAGAAAAAATGAATGAAACTCTTTGGGGCAGAGGAAGTTCTCATGATGTAAAGCAGGACAAAAAAAAGTACAATTTTATTAATGAAGGGAAAATTCCTAAAGTTCATGGGAGATTACAACCATATTTGCCTGGTGCCTAAAATATTTTAATTTGGTGCCAGATGAGCTTCTGTAGCAATGGAAGTTTCCAGTTTTAAGTGGTATTCAGTCCAGGTGGTGTGCGGAGATCTCCCACTATCAGAACTGATCTCCCAATGACCAAGATCAGTTTCCCTGGAGAAAATGGCTGCTTCGGACGATGGAATCTATGGCAATATGCTGTGCTGAGGTCTCTTCCCTCCCCAAACTCCACCCTAACCCAGGCTCCACCCCCAAACTCTGCAGGTGTTTTCCAACTCAGAGCTAGAAACACTAGAAATGAAGATCTTATACATGAGAAGGAAGGCAGCCCTTCATTTATCCTGATGCCAGACCATGTAGAGTTTTATAGGTAACAAAGGCCCCGGTCACACGGGAAGGTTTGCCCCGCAAGAGGGACGGATCGGGGGCACATCAAACGGGCGCGATCACACCGCAACATCTGGGAAGCGGAGCGCACCCGTCCCCGATCTGTCCTTTCTGGGGGAAAACGTGCATCAAAAAAACCCCCAAGAAAAGAGTACTACCTAACTGAAGCTCTGCAGCAAGGGCGGCCGTGGGATCGCCGGCGTGCCCGTCTCCCGCAGCACGCGAGGCTCCCGGCCAAACTGCGCATGCGTGCACATGCGCAGCCGGCTGCCTCGCTCTCCATCGCGTGGCTTCCCCCCCCGGGATCTGATCGTGCTGGGGAGCAACTGCGCGGCGGCTCGGGGGATCTGTCTGATCCCGCTGCCGCACGTCTATTTTGCTGCGGCTCAGAAAAGCCGCGCTTTGGCCGTGCTCCCCCCCCCCGTGTGACCAGGGCCCAGGAAAAAGGTTCGTTGTGGAAATAAATACAACAAGCTCTAGAAAGAGGCTCTGGGCGGGTGCTGTGGTGACCTTAGCAGGGTATAATGACACTGAGATCCAGACGATTCCAGGAACCTTGACTGGCATTATTATCAACCAACAATTTGGATTGGTTTTGAGGTCCATGTTCACCTCCAGGCAGTGGTCCACAACATCTGCTACCTCACCTTACTCAATTACAAAGGAGAAATTCTAGACGACTTCTGCCAGCAGTTTCATGTAAATATTGAACTGCATTGGAGACCTACAGAACCTCAGATCTGAGATGCTATGGGATCAAGCAACTCTTCCCTGACACCAACACCTGGAGTCACTGGAGTGTGTTGCTCCCAAAAGTTATCTCGGTTATTGTTATGTATGGAATGGAATGTATGTATGTATTGAGCTTGAGTCTGATGCATGGTATTCTAAACCGACCTATCAGAACCAGGGAAGTTCTGGAGGGAAGCAAACTGATTGGTCTTTATGTACTAAATATGATTGGTTGTTATCTGACATGTGGGCGTGGCTTGCCAAGCCCAGACTGTTTAAGAAGGAGCCTGTTGCTCTGTTGTTTTGTCTCGTTCCGGTTCTTCGGACTTCGTCCAATAAAGCTGTTATCACTGTTCACCAGCTGCCTCGAGTCTCGTATATAACAGTTATCCTTCAAGAAGAATACTGTCTCTCTTCTGGTGAAGGCTAATGAGCCAGGGTGACCAAGGAAGTTTCAGTGCTAAAACTGCACCTGAAACCTGAGCGAAATGGATCTTTTGAGAGGACAAACCATTTCACACAACACTGTATGTTTTCCTAATCCTGACGCACATCATTGTCTGCAGTTGGTGAGGGCTGGGCGGACAATACACCAGCTGTGCCAGAACACCAGTAAGTTATTTTAGACATTGGGAGGGGCCAACTAAACACATGCTTGCTATTTTTGGCACTGGCGGCACACTTTGTAATGACAGTTCCAGCATCAGGCTCTCTTATTGTGAATTGGCAGCAATCACTCTTTGCTAAAACAGAAGCAATGCATCTGGAAGAAGACGGTCCCTTGAAGAAACCTGCTTTTAAAAAATCTGAATTCATTTCCCCCCCCTGTAATGTTGGCCACACACACGCACCCCCTTCTCATCCCCACCTAATTCTTCTTTGCCTTTCTGTATGAAAGGCAAACCCATGAGCTGTTCCTACAACGACGGCTGGAGAGTTTGGAAAGTGACATCTGATTACAGTTGATAGCGCTGATCTTTTGGAAGAAGGCGAAGCATCAGCCATCTCTCAAAACAGACATTATTCACAGTTCAAGGTGACACTAGTTGGAATCTCTCAGAAACTGAGATGTATTTGGGGTCCACAGTCAGAGGAAGAACAGGCTGGCAAAGAGTAAGAAACCTGTGTGGTGCCACCTTTCAAATGCCTCCTCAAAAACTACATCTTCAAGTGAACAATTCCTTAAGCTTAATTCCTTTGTCTTTACCGTAACCAAAACTAAGCTTAAGCGTGTATCATTCTCTGTTACTCTCGTTTTCCCCTTACCTTTCCCCTATTCTCGTTTTCTGTTATTTCCCCTTATTAGTGAAATTAATACTGGCTTGGATGCTCACTATTTTGAATAGAGAAGAAACAAAGGTTAGGTGCATTGGTCCACAGCAAAGACCGCAAAAGACAAGTCACATCATATCTTTTAGTAAGACTAATCAAGATAAAACAACACTCCCCCCCCCCCGGTATGTTCCGTGGCTTCAGTGGCAAGTGAAATTGGTGACATCCAGGGACACCCCACTTGTGTGAGCAGAAATGCCTTGTGCTCTCACAAGGCTACCTTTGAATCAAGGTCAATATCATCTCTTTAGGGCAAGGACATGTCTTAGACACATGACACATGAAGACCTATGGAGCTCCCTTACAGGGAATCAGACGGCTGGTCTTTCAAGAACAGCACTGTATCCTCCGCCGGGCCGCAGTTCTCCAGGGTCTCAGGTAGAGGTCTTTCACATCACCGGCCCCGGTCACACGGAGCATTAGGCACGCTAGAGAGACGGAAGATAGGCGGATTTTCCGGGCGCGATCTCACCGCCACATCTGGGAAGCGTAGAGCTCCCGTGGCTCACCCGAGGCTTCACTCTGAAGATGTGCTGTAAAAAACCAGTACCTCCGAGGTACTAGTTTCTGGAAACCGTGGGGCAAGGGCGGGCGTCAGATCACGTTTCCAGTGGTCGCTCGTGGCATCCGGCGCCCGTCCATGTCCCGTCGTGAAAAGCTTTTTTTTGGTCAAGTTTCCACGGGTGCGCACAAGCACCCAACGGCGCATGCAAACACTTGGTTTAAAAACACAACAACACAACCCCCGCGGCGGCGCTTCTTTGCCGCGCCACAGGAGTGAGGTATGATCGGCACCTCCCCCCAACGATGGGATGTCGGGGGGATGTCGGCGGGACGTTTGATCTGGCTGCCGCGTGGTAGTTTGCTCTGGGGCAAACAGCCACGCCTCCCCCCCACGATATCCAGCCCGTGTGACCGGGCCCAAAAACTACCAGATGCTTTTAATTGGAGATGCTGGGGATTGAACCTAAGATCTTCTGCATGCAAAGCAGATGCTCTACCACTGAGCCACAATGGTACATGCTTCTGTTGCTCTATAAAGTCGGAAATCTATCTATGGGGCAATGGAAATAACCAAAAAAAAATGTGCAATACACCATGTACCTTCTGTGTACAGATACACACTTTCTCTGGTATGGCAACCACTGGAAGCCCTATGGATGGTTTGGCTCTTACCTTTCCCACATACAAAGGATCCGTTCCAGTGTATTCTTCCAAAACAAAGAATTGGTTCCACACCCAGCTCCTCTTCATCCGCTGATGCAGAAGCAGGTTGTCTGACAGGCTATCTCCTTGGCCGCTGCTGGGTGGTCTTGTGCTCCCAGATAATACAATTGTAATGAAGTTCATCATCGAGCACAAACATATAGATATACTGAATCCAAGTCTCTTTGCGCTGCCCATTCTGCTTAAAGTCCACATTGGTATACCAGGAGTGTTTCCAGATGCAGTGTGGGTCCTTTAAAGAATCCAATGGACAGGCCTTTGGAGTGTCCGAGAGCAGATTTCAAGCGGTTTGGACCGACCACTTTAAGGACGAGGGGATCCTGTAAAGTTAAAGAAGATCTATTACCAAATTTCTAACATGGAACTTTGAATATAGTTAAAAAAGAGAGACAGATGCGTCCAAGAATATTTGATCTCCCTCATAAAAATGTGATTAAAAGGTAGGCCTGTTGCAAGGGGGCGGGGGGAAATCTTTCCTTATAACCTGAAATCCTGCACTCCCAAACAAAGGTAACGACGGAGAAGCTATAATGGAAGATGACACTACTTTGCTAAGACGGCTGCCGGTTTTTACTGTATTATTGATTGACTTGCGTTAACAGAACATTGTTTTAGAAATATTTATGACCAGAAGCCTTTGATAATATTTAGAAGAAGGAGTCACCTCAGGGTAATTATAATAGACAACTAAAACTTGTCCTTTCCCCCCCTCCTTCTGCAAAAATAAAAATCCCCTTCTTACCTCACAGAAGCGTGCGCAGGGGTCATTTCGTAGAAAAAGAGCTAGGGGAACTCATTAGCATAACTCATTAGCATATGCCACACCCCCTGACATCAGGGGGCCGGCGGTGGACCTGCAAGGCCAGCGGGAGTGCGAGGAAGCCCCGCCAAGGCCCTCTCTGGCCCCAGGCAGGCAGGGGTGGGGAGAGGCGGGGAGGAAGCAACTTACCCTCCCTCTTCTCCTGCCTCCTCCTGGCTGAATGAGGACTGGAAGCGGGGCGGCCGGAAGCAGGGGGCGGGGCTTCGTCATGTGCCCCGCCCCCTGCACCTCACCCGGGGGAACTGCATTCCCCCGCGATCCCCCCCGAAATGACCTCTGAGCGTGCGTATACATGGGGTGTTACTGATACATCCAATTTAATTTTAGCAGCTGCAAATTATTTCTGACTTTGATTATTCTTTTAGCACCCAAACTTTTGCGGCTTCACACACGGCTGCCTGCCCTCTGAGGAGTCGGCCACTGCAGCTAATGTGACATTTCTAGGATTTTGAATGGTCAGTTAATCATTATATCAGGTACAAAAGGGTCTCAGGAGGGCTGATAGTCGCATGCTATTGTGGCATCTGCTTCAGCAAGCCAAGCTAACAAATTTCCCCTCCTTCAGCCCGAAAGACTCATTTGGGCCAACGAATGCCGACCTCCATCAGAGGACACCTTTTCATCAGACAAAGATCTTTTGTTGTTGTGAAGCTACATTAGCTCGTGACCTCACTCCGGGCCGTGCTTTGTAGCCCTCTTTTCTTTCTTGGCTTTGCTGGGTTTAATGAGGTGACACTGCACTTCCCTACTCTGTCAATGCAGCTAGAGAGCTTGATGTTTCAGAGACTCTTTTGGAAAATAAAATACAACATTTCGCCTCTCCTTCCTAACAGGGCAAGTGCAGTTCTCAGAAGGTTTAATATTTATCCTTAAAAAAAAACACCCATAAAGTATACTAAAATTTCATCTGCTCTCCATTATGAAGTGATTTGACTGACTGCTTAATCATTTTATTTGGAGAAGGTGATTAAAAAACAAACAAAGAAACAAGAAACGCAGCAGGAGATGCTGGCCTCATCATGTTCAGAACTGAATCCCTCCAAAGAAGCAAAAATCAGAGCTATTTTTGGGCAGGAACGCACAGGAACGGAGTTCCAGCTGGCTTCAGAGTTGGCCACGCCCACTACAGCCAAAACCTCTGTGCACGCGTGGCTACAGAGGGAAGGCCTGGAGAGCGACCCCCGCCCCAGCGACTCTGAAGCAGGCAGGCCAGGCCCCCCCCTGGAAGGATCGGGGAGGCATTTAAGGGCCAGCTTGCCAGGCATCCCGCAGCTGTGGGGCAACTGGGCAAGTCAAGGGAAGACATGGGGGTGTGGCCTAATATGCTAATGAACTGTGCTGTTGGGGTGTGGCCTATTATGCTAATGAGTTCCTGCTGTTGGGTGTGGCCTATTATGCTAATGAGTTCCTGCTGGGCTTTTTCTACAAAAAGAGCCCTGGCAAAAATTATTACAAAACTATCTTTCACTGCTGTCTAAGGGGGGGGGATGTAAATACCAGTGGAAACCTATGAATACCCTCTTGGTATCCATTTCCCTCTGCTACAGATATGCTAATTTCTCTTTCAAACAGAGTTTGGTCTCAAGGCTGTTCTTGAGCACCTTTCTAATAACAGGAAGGCTAAAGTTTTAGTTTAGTTTTTGGGGAGGTGTTTGTTTTGAAAAGATACAACTAATCGAGGTGGCATGATAGAGCTTTATGCAATTATGGTGTGGAGAAAACAGACAGAGAAACACAGGTCCTTTCCACACTTGGATCTCATCCCTGGTTTTATCAGAGTTCAACTTGGGTCACAAGATACCTTGCGTTTATCCCTGGTTATAACAGCATCCGTTTATCCCAGGACAAGTGTAGGGCGAAATCAGGGTGACCACAATGTAATGAGGAAACAAAAAATACCCTGAGATAATTAGAGGGGTGAACTCGCGTGTAGTGTAGAATGTAAGTTCAGGGAAAGGGTTGAACCAGGATTTAAGGTCTAGTGCGGAAAGGACCACGGTCACCCATGAAACTGAATGCCAAAAAGTTCAGGAAAGACCAAAGCAATTGCTTATTAGCGTCTAGAATTCACTACCACATGATCTGGTGATGGCTACAAGCAGGGCTATTTTGGGGCAGGAACGCACAGGAACGGAGTTCCGGCTGGCTCCTGAGTTGGCCACGCCCAGCAGGAACTCATTAGCATAATAGGCCACACCCAACAGCAGAAACTCATTAGGATTGGCTACGTTAGGGGTGTGTGGCCTAACATGCAAAGAAGTTCCTGCTACAAAAAAAGGCCCTGGGTTTTGACAACAAAGTAAACAGAATAAGAAGGGAAAGGTGGGTGTGGCTGGATGACCACACTTCTGGTAACAAGTGGGGTGTGGCCTAATATGCTAATGTGTTTCTGCTGTTGGGTGTGGCCTATTATGCTAATGAGTTCCTGCTGGGCTTTTTCTACAAAAAGAGCCCTGGTACAAGCATGTGAGGCTGAAGAAGGATTGCACATTTTAGTGGAGTTTAAGTTTATCGATAACCATTAGTTTCTATTTTTAGTGGTAGCATTAAGTGTGCTGTAGGATTACCAGGTCCCCCCTGGCCACCAGCTGGGGATGGGGGGTGGAGTCACCAGCTGCAGGTTGGGGAACTCCTGGAGATTTGAGGATGGAGCCTGGAGAGGACAGGGACCTCAGTGGGGCACAACGCCACTGACTCCACACTCCAAAGCATCCATTTTCTCCAGGGGAATGAATAGATGAGCTGTAATGCTGGGGTTTCCCAGGTCCTGTTTAGAGGCTGCCATCCCTATCACTGTGTGGAGAACTTTGTGGTGAATGTGCTGCCCAGGTGAACATACCTTGTTCACAGTCCCTCGATTACAAGTGAGATGGGCTCCTGATCAACAGCATAAACTCATTAGCATATTAGGCCACACCCTGACAGCACATCTCATTAGCACATTAGGCCGCACCCCCATGTTACCAGAAGTGTGGTCATCCAGCCCTGATGACAACAAGCCCTTGTGCTCCATTGATTTTCTGGCTATGTTAGTGATTCCCCCCCAGGGCCCGTTCCCAGCCAGTGTAAATTAAAGCATTCATGAGCCTCAGCTGGGTTTTACGCCAGGAGCTAAAAGAGGCTCTGCCTGCCCATATATTAGATCAAGAAAAGGCAAAGGTGGTTTTAAAACACCTTAAGTTCTGAAAGCTTTATTGGATATGACATCCACTGGCCATTTATTTATTTGTTTGTTATTTATTTATTTGATTTATATCCCGCCCTCCCTGCTGAGGCAGGCTGGGTAACATCAGTTACGGGCCAGGGCTCTTTTTGTAGAAAAAGCCCAGCAGGAACTCATTAGCATAATAGGCCACACCCAACAGCAGGAACTCATTAGCATATTAGGCCACACCCCTGCCAGCACAGCTCATTAGGACGCACCCCCATGTTACCAGAAGTGTGGTTATCCAGCCACACCCACCTTTTGCTTCTTATTCTGTTTGCTTTGTTGTCAAAACCCAGGGCTTTTTTTGTAGCAGGAACTCCTTTGCATGTTAGGCCACACACCCCTAATGTAGCCAATCCTAATGAGTCTCTGCTGTTGGGTGTGGCCTATTATGCTAATGAGTTCCTGCTGGGTGTGGCCAATTTGGGAGCCATCCGGAACTCTGTTCCTGCCCCAAAATAGCCGTTTCTTAGTGAACTTTTGTTTGCCTCAAGCATAGCTCCGTGTCAAACAGCTTTGTGTCTGTGCAGTAGTTACTTCTGCTGTAGGGCCAGGTCATTGCAACCTGAGGCTGCTCTTGCCCACTAAGTCACCTTGGCTATCAGAAAAGAGGCACGTATAACCCAGAGTCAAGGTCAGGTCATTATTGTGTAAGCCTAAAGCATGGCATTGCCTGCTGTCATTCTCTCTATTAGATGAATGACATCAGTCAGATTGCATTGCCTGCTTTTTTGAGCCTGCGCAGTGAGAAATCGTAAGAACTTGCCACAAGATTATCTGGATTCAGAGGCCACTATTCAAAGCACACCGAGACACCTAAGTAGTCAGTCTGAACGTTAAAAAAAAATAAATCTCAAACTTAATTTTTGTCATTTTACTGTGTGCCTTTTCAAATTGGAGGTGGCAGCAGATGAGAATTGATGGGGCTGCTGCAGGAAGAACGCCGTCTAATCCTGCAAGAAAACAGTATAATCGTACAAATGGATACATCTAAATTAATTTAGGCACATTTGAATAGCTCACCGTTTGGCTTTCTACTCCCTATTGGTGAGCAGAATGGGAGTGGAACTGGTTGGGCAGTGTACTTCTGAGTACCAAACACCAGGGACAAACTACAGAGGATTGCTGTCACTTGTTCCACTTGTGAGTCCCCAGAGTACTCTTGGTGGCTCCTGTTAGAGCCAGAATGCTAGAGAAGATAGCTTCTCAACATAATTCAGCAAGACAATTCTCACATGTTTACTGTCACATCCCTCGTACATTTACACCACGCGCCCTCAGTCTCTCTACCATACACAAGCTCTCTCTCTTACACAGATTAGTGTTTGATCTCAAGGCAATCTACCACCACAGTTAGGCCGACACTGTTTATGCCCCCTGATCGGCCCAGTCGAAGCCTCCAGCTTTGAACAGAATGGATTTCAGATCCCGATTTTGTATACTTTGCCTTTAGAGACTGCGACTTGTTGAGACTGCTGCAATACAGCACAGGGCCATTATTTTGCTTTCCGTGAGGGACACCTAAAGGTAAAGGTAAAGGTTCCCTTGCTCGAAAGACAGTCGTGTCCAACTCTAGGGTTGTGGTGCTCATCTCCGTTTCAAAGCCGAAGAGCCAGCGCTGTCCGAAGACGTTTCCGTGGTCATGTGGCCGGCATAACTAAACACCAAGGTGGACGGAACGCTGTTACCTTCCCACCGAAGCGGTACCTATTTATCTACTTGCAATTTCTTGCTTTTGAACTGCTAGGTTGGCAGGAGCTGGGACTAGAGATGGGAGCTCACTCCGTCATGCGGCAACCCGGGGCTCGAACTGCTGAACTATCGACCTTCCACAGCCTGCAGTTCAGCGTCTTAACCACTTGAGGGACATCTAACTACAAGTATAAACATACTGCCTGCATGGGCAGAAGGGAACAAGTTCCTGATACTATTGCCACTCTCCCGGAGGACAAACATTCAGCTGTCCAGCATATACAAAAAGAGGGAATGCTCCTGAAGAAACAACAACTGAACTCCTCAACAAACTTGTGCCTAAAACTCCCCAACACACTTGTGCCTTCCTCACTCTATGATGGAGTGCTGGGTGCTCCCAAGGCATAATTCATCTTGAAAATTTCAGTGAGAAATGGTGATACAAAAATATTCATTAAAAAGTCCCCCCTCTCTCTACTCAAGATGTGCTTGGGTGTGCATGAGTGCAGTGTTGGACTTGTCTCTGCCACTGAAGTCCATGCATACACTAAGTTAAAAGGTAAAGGTAAAGGTTCCCTTGCTTGAAAGCCAGTCGAGTCCGACTCTAGGGTTGCGGCGTTCATCTCCATTTCCAAGCTGAATAGCCAGTGCTGTCCGAAGATGTTTCCGTGGTCATGTGGCCGGCATGACTAAACACCAAGGCGCACGGAACGCTGTTACCTTCCCACTGAAGCGGTACCTATTTATCTACTTGCAATTTCTTGCTTTCGAACTGCTAGGTTGGCAGGAGCTGGAACTAGAGACGGGAGCTCACTCTGACATGCGGCACCCTCGGGTCTCGAACTGCTGAACTACTGACCTTCCATAGCCTGCAGTTCAGCGTCTTAACCACTTGAGCCACCGCAGCTCTTATACATTAAGTTGCTTACTCACAAACAGGAATGTCAACATTGTTAAGCACTGTCACAACAGACAGAAAGCAGAATACACATCTATATCTCTGGGGTACATTAAACAGACGTCTATTTATTTATGATATTTCTATGCTGCTAGGACAGATCCTTTGCTTGTTCAATTACGTGAGGCAGATTCCCCCCCCCACCGCCAAAATCACTGTCCCCTACTCTGACTGAGCAGCCCCCTTGTAGCATGTGTTAATACACAAATGATAACTTTTTGCGTGTCCCACCTTGTAACTGAGGCGCTAACTGGCTTCTGCCCAGGCCAAAGATTTATTGTAGAAAAATGGGAGTTCCCTTGGTAAAGATCAACCAGGAGTGCTGATTTTATTAAACAGGCACAGTTGGGTAGGAACAGGCAAGGGACAAGAAAACTGAGGTAAATTTTGAAGTATTTACAGGATATGATATTTTGAACTCACAACAGAGTATTGTTGAAGCTTGGTTTCTTAGAGACTCAGTTCCTAACAGTGAGAGGGTTGTTTGTTTTGGAGATTTCTTAACAGCGACAAGGTGCCTTGATGAAGGTTCATATAACTATCTTAGGCCCCTGCCACACGAGGGAAGAAGGGACGGCCAAAGTGCGGCTTTTAAAAAGCCGCACCTAAATAGGCACGCGGCGGCGGGATCATACAGATCCCCTGAGCCGCTGTGCATTTGCTCCCTGGCACGATCAGATGCCGGGGAGACGGGGAGAAAGGCATGGGAGTCTGCTGAACTGCGCATGTCGGAGCATGCGCAGTTCGGCAAGGAGCCGGGGATGCGCTGGTGAAAGAAACGCGCTGGCAATCCCACGGTCAGCGTTGCTGCGGCCATTCGAAAAGAACCACCTCGGTAGGTGGTTCTTTTTTGTGGGGATCATCGCTGGAAGGGCCGGATCGGGGACGGACACGGTACGCTTCCCAGATGTTGCGGTGGGATCGCGCCCATTTGCTCCGCCTCCATTCCGGCCCTCTCCCGGCCCTAATCCTCTCGTGTGGACAGGGCCTTAGTTTCCTGGAGGCTAGTACTTTCTTCCTGTACTTAAATCCCTCCCTTTGTGGAATTATAGAATTTCTTTTGACTCTAGAGGAATCTAAGACCGTTTCCTTTCTCACACCAACCAGGGATCCCTTCTGAGCCGGACCCACTGAATAACTGAGAAGGAAAAACTCTCCATTTCCTAGAAGCAATATTCCTTCCCTACTTGGCTCGACTGGCGGTTTCAATCTACTGACCAACCTGCCAAACCTGATCCTCAACACTGTGAATAAACACTTTTCAGTCTGGCTGACGCTTAGTCTAAAGTTCCTATTTTGAATTTTCCCTCAGATTCTGGTAGTATTCAACAGGGGCAAGGAGTTGTGTTCCTCCACTTTAAAAGGGACTTTATCTGATCCCCTCTGACAGACACACCAACTCCAACTGTCTGGCTACTGACTTACCACTCAGCTGCTCTTAAAGGTCCCTTCAGCTGGCGGTGACCAATCAGAGAGAGGGGGGTGCACACAGGCAACAGCCTATCAATCAAACTGAGCTTCACCGGGAGGCATTATCCTTTTATTCCCCAAATTTCTGATTTCAATGCACTAAGCATCCTGGGGTTGTTTTTTTTTTTTTTTTTGGGGGGGGGAGATCAGTTCGTCACAGCTGCCTCTTCAGGAGAGTCTTGCTTGAGGCAGTTTACAATTAAAACGTTAACAATGTCACAAGCCATTAAAGCCGAGTCATGGGCAGCATACAGACTATCCATAAAACCAGAAACAGACCATATTTTAAAAAAGTTAGTAAGATAACCAGGGCTATTTTGGGGCAGGTATG
>NW_015175403.1:237505-258527 GCF_001447785.1 Gekko japonicus | reverse complement strand
CTAGAATGTGAACCCCCCCCCCGGCGACTCCGAGGCGGGCGAGCTGGGGGGCCCCTGGAAGGATTGGGGAGGCATTTAAATGCCTTCCCTGGCCGGCTTGCTGCAGGATGCAAGGGAAGGCATGGGTGTGGTGTAATATGCTAATGAGATGTGCTGTCAGGGGTGTGGCCTAATATGCTAATGAGTTCCTGCTGGGCTTTTTCTACAAAAAAAGCCCTGAAGATAACCCCTTAATTAAAAGCCTGGGTAAAAAAAGATGCGTTTTGGCCTGGCACCTAAAAGAAAGTAAAGTAGGCAGCAGGCAAGCCTCAAGGCCTCCAGGGGCAAAGTGCCACCACTGAAAATGCTCCGGCTCTACTCACAGCACAAGACTGTCGTTCCTTTGCAGCCACTGGGACCCCTCCACCCGCTACTGATCAGCTGGGTGACAGGGCAACTCACTGGCATCAGTGTCCCAGCACTGTCACCAACAATGTGGCAATGTCGCTTTCATCGTGTGCCAGAAGTGTCGTCATCATGTCATGGGTGACGCTCCAGTATTTGTGCAAAAACTTTATGGTGAAAATGGCTTCTTTATTCATTTGCAAGTTCAATGTTGGTTAACGTGAAGTGATGCATGTTGGGACAAAAAAAATCCCAGCTTCAAGTATAAGTGGCTTCTCCTTATCCTTCTCCGTCTCCTTCTCCTCCTCGATTTTTATTCTGCCCTTCCCTGCACACAGGGCTCAGGGTGGCTCACAACAATTAAAAACAAAGATAACAATAAAAACATTCTACAATTTTACAGTTTTAAAATGTTAAAGCACACCAAGATGGCCCATAAAACTAGGAGCATGTTCCAATGGGTTTATAAAGTGTTCCAAGTTGCTGAACATGTAAGGTCAGGGGGTGGAGCAGGGGAGGCCAGAATAATGAGACTCCCATTACCTCAAACAAAGGCCCGGTGAGACATCTCCATTTTACAGGCCCTGCAGAACTGAAGCGGATCCCACAGGGCCCTGATCTCACTTGGTTGAGTGTTCTCCCAGGCCAGATACAGAGACAAACAGGCTCTGGCTCTGCTTGGGGCTATAGCAACCCGAGCTGAGGCTAAGCAGATGTCCTTAGGGCTGGAGACCACCAGTAGCTGTTGTTCTGATGAGCGTAGTGCTCTTCAAGGGACATAGCAGGAGAGGCGGTCCTGTAGGTATGTAGGTCCCAGACCACGTAGGGCATTGTAGGCGGGGGTACAGACAGCAGGGCTTGAGAGGCAGATCTTAACTGTCGGGAGAGAATTCTTGAGGTCCTTTGTTCTAATCCAAAGAGCCATCAAAATTACTTGATCTATTGCTGACACTAAAGTCTCTTGATATACTGTTCTGTATTTGCTGCTGTTTTTAGGTGACTGCTGGATCTACTATGGCCCTTTCCGCATTAGACCTTAAATCCTTGTTCAACCCTGTCTCCGAACTTACATTCTACACTATACTCAAGTTCACCCCTGTAATTAACTTGGGGTATTTTTTGTTTCCACATTACACTCAGGTCACCCTGATTTCGCCCTACACTTGTCCCGGGATAAACAGATGCTGTTATAACCAGGGATAAATGCAAGGTATTGTGTCGCGAGTTGAACTCTTATAAAACCAGGGATGAGATCCAAGTGTGGAAAGGGCCAGTGTGACATTGGCCCCGATCACACACAGAAGTTGCAGTGGGATACTCATGGATGCCAGGCGGGTTTTACGGGCACCATCAAACGGGCACATCTGGCAAGCGTCGCACAACCGTTGCCAACCCGTTGCGTCCGGCCGAAGATCCGGAGTTAAAAGGTACCGAAGAAAGTCCACTATCTAACGCTTACGACGGGCCACAGATGGATGTCCTCCATCTGATTGCTCCAGCATGCTCCTCTCGCTGCATTGAAGCACGCCAGAAATTTTTGTTGTTGTTCAGTCGCACAGTCGAGTCCGACTCTTCGCGACCCCATGGACTAGATCCCACCAGGCCCTCCTGTCTTCCGCTGTCCTCTGAAGTTTGCTCAGTTTCATGTTCGTTGCATCTATGACACTGTCTAACCATCTCATCCTTTGCCGTCCCCGTCTTCTTTGACCTTCAATCTTTCCCAGCATCAGGGTCTTCTCCAGTGAGTGCTCCCTTCTCATTTGGTGGCCGAAGTATTTGAGCTTCAGTTTCATTATCTGGCCTTCCAGGGAACAGTCAGGGTTGAGTTCTTTTAGGATTGACTGATTTGATCTCCTTGCAGTCCAAGGGACTCTCAAGAGTCTTCTCCAGCACCATAGTTCAAAAGAATCTATTCTTCGGCGCTCGGCCTTCCTTATAGTCCAACTCTCGCAGCCATATATGAGTACTGGGAATACCATTGCTTGGACCATGCGTATTTTTGTTGGCAGGGTGATGTCTCTACTTTTTATCATGCTGTTTAGGTTAGCCATCGCTTTCCTCCCAAGTAGCAGGCATCTTTTAATTTCATGGCCAACAAAACGAAAGCCTGATTCCCCGCCGTCATGTCTGATTGCGTTCGGACGGGTCAAAGTGCGCTGGCGTAAAAAGCCATGCCTCCCCCCCTGCGTTATCTGGCTCATGTGACCGGGGCCATTATTGTTTTCATATAACATGGTTATAGTTTTTTTCATATATGCTGCCTTGACTGATCTCAAGAGCTGAATGGTGGGAATGTATAAATTCTCTAGCTATATATTACAAAGATATGGGGAAGGCTTGACGGTAAAATTGCTTTTACTACACCAGCATCTTTACTACAGCTGCTAATTGAGAGAGTGAGCGGTGTCCTTGAATTACCTAACTGTGGCAGGGCACTGAGATATAGGTGTGCATTGTTGTGGGCGAATTCCTGCATAAAATGGAAATTGTGTTAAAAACTTCCATGCATTTTGATGGAACTCGCCTGAACTCATTTATGCTCCCCAAAGAGACTCGTTCAAAGGTATGCAAATATCCCCTTCTACTAATCCCATGGCACAGAGTCTTTGGAATATGAGTCACCAGAGGTTTTGCTTAAAGTTGCCTTGCAAGCATGCTTGTTTATTGAACATCTGTGCCCATCAGCAAAACTTAGGATAATAAAGAAAACAAATGATAACGGCATTAAATCCATTCTCACTGGAAACAGAAGGCTTTTGTTTGCTTACTTCTGCAGGTAAAGTCGATGGCCATAAATTTTGTTTTAGCACAACCACATTCTTCTGTGACGCTGCTGAGAAAAGGATAAATCGTTACAGCTGGATTTTCCATGGAAATCCATTTCTCAGGCATAGCTGGCCGGCCCTTCCCACAAGGAATTCCTCAAGGGCAGTGCTTTCTCATCCATTTTATATAACTACGATACAATACTAGAACACGGACACACAAAGCAATATTTTATGTTAATTCCAGAAAACGTAGCAGGTAAGAATTAGGGCTGCCAGGTCCTAGGGCTGCCATTCCCCCGACGGGAGTTTGCCAGTTTTCAGGCCCCCAGATACACCGGCCCGGATTCGGCCGGGGGGGGGGAGGGACCAATGTTCCCTCTAAGCTGTGGAGTCTTGTGAGCAAAAATTCTACTTTGTGAGCTCCCGGCATTAAAGTTGTGAGCAAGCAATGTGGCTACTGCATAAATTAGTTTGCTATGGAGCCATCCTTCCTGAGCTAAGACAAAAATGTGTGAGCTGGAGGCTAAAAAACTGTGAGCTAGCTCACACTAACTCAGCTTAGAGAGAACACTGTGGGGGACCCCGCCCCCAAAGCGCCTGGTTCGTGCCAATGTGCCTGTCACCTCTGGGTGACATCATTGCACAGGGAATGCTGTGTGTGTGTGGGAAGTCAATTGTTTAAGGAAAAACCATACAGTTTTTCCTTAAATGGTAGAGCATCCCATGCAACGTGCCATGCGTGATGCTGTCATGCCAAAGAGATCCCAGAGAAGGACTTGGACCCCCCCCCCCACCAGGTGTCCCCGGTCTAGGGTTGCCAAGTCTGGGTTGGAAAATACCTGGAGACTTTGGGGGTGGAGCCAGGAGAGGGTGGGGTTTGGGAAGGGAGGGGCCTCAGCAAAGTACAATGCCATTGAGTCCACCCTCCAAAGCAGCCATTTTCTCCAGGGGAGCTGATCTCTTTCGGCTGGGGATCAGTTGTAAAAGCGGGAGATCCCCTGGCCCCACCTGGAGGCTGGCAACCCTACCCCGGTCATTGGTACGGAATGTATGTATGGTTGCCAGCTCCAGGTTGGGAAATTCCTGGAGATCTGGGGGTGGAGCCTGAGGAGGACAGGGACCTCAGTGGGGCACAATGCAACAGAACCCACCATCCAGAACACTCATTTCCTCCGGGGGGAAATGATCTCTGTAGTCTGGAGATGAGCTGTAATTCCGGGGGATCCCCAGGTCCCACCTGGAGGCTCAACAACAAGCACACAGGGAACACGGCTAAGTTAGATAAGCACAGAAAACACCGTGTTGAAATAATAAACACAATATTCACATGTACTTATAGCTAAACATATTTGCTTTTTATACACAACACCAACTCTAGTGTATTGTAAACACTTTCAAACCACAACATCACATTTCAAACACTTTCAAACTAAGTTATATAACATGAAGAGTCCAACTGTCTTCTTCCTGATGGAGGATAGATACCAATGTACGGTTATTTGTACCGAACAATGCAGCAGCCTATTGTACATTTCCCAAGTGATGACCCATCAGGTAAAGCTAGCAGGCAGCTTGTATTTCTCACTGTGATGATTCAGCTTAGCAAGCAAGCCTAGTAGATGTATTTTCCCATGAGGTGATTCAGCTAGCAAGCAGGCCTAGCAACACGCCTCCCGGGCATAACCTGCGTGTTTCAAACAAATCTTCTTCAGACATAAATTTTTCTGGAACCACGTATGGGTAAATTCAAGGGCTGTGGTTCCAGAAAAATTTATGCCAGGGTATAAATGGAATGAATAAATAAATAATAAATAAGAATAGGCAAGCTTTCCATCTTTCCGTACACTAGCAGTGCCATTCTAAGCCTTTTTAACTTTCTAAGGCCCCGTTCTCACGGAGGATTTGTTGCACTAAAGGCACGAATGGCAAGCGGATTTTCGGGGTGTGGTCACACCACAGCATCTGGGAAGCGCAGTGGTGTCCCGCCGAAGATGCGCAGTTAAAAAGTACCGCTGAAAGTGCACTAGTATTCGGAAAACGCGGGGCAGGGGCGGGCGTCTGATCACGAGAGCGCTAGTATCCTGTGGCATCCAGGTCCTGTTGCAAACCAGATGTTTTTTGTAAGTGCATGCGCACAGACATGTAACTGAAAGCAGTGCTGCTCCGCGGAACTGTGCATGTGCACAAACACGAAACACTTGCTGTGCCGCTTCTTTGCCACGCTCCAGCATCACCGTGTGATCGCCAGCTAACAGCCTAAGCATGAAGACTCGGGGAGACCGTCTGATCGGGCTACCGCGCTTTATTTTGCTCCGGGGTGAACAGCCACGCCTCCCCCCCGCGTTATCTGGCCCATATGAACGGGACCTATGTATATTGAAGTCAATGGGCTTACTCCACTTAGGATGGTACTATATGTTATTTAAAAGTACCACATTCACCTGAAGGGAATTTGACCCTGAATAGAAGATGATTCCCCCTTCCAAGTAGCGTTGCCAGCCTCCAGGTGGAGGCTGGAGATTTCCTGGAATTACAACTGGTCTCCAGGTTACAGAGATCAGTTCCCTTGGAGAAAATGGCTACTTTGGAAGGTGAACACTCTGGCATTATACCCCTGAGGTCCCTCCCTTCCCCAACCCCCCCTCCCCCGGTCCAGCCCCCCCCAAATCTCCACGTATTTCCCAACCCAGAACTGGCAACCTGGCTCCCAAGTTATATACCAAAAGTTGTTTTTTAATTAACATATATGCCTGTAACTTGTATTGAAAGTAATTGCTCCCTATTTTTTTTAGTGTCGGCGGGGGGGAATATCCAAGTCTTCCTTTCAGGTAAATAAAGTTCAAAAGCAAGAAATTGCAAGTAGATAAATAGGTACCACTTCGGTGGGAAGGTAACAGCGTTCCGTGCGCCTTCGTGTTTAGTCATGCCGGCCACATGACCACGGAAACGTCTTCGGACAGTGCTGGCTCTTCGGCTTTGAAACGGAGATGAGCACCGCACCCTAGAGTTGGACTCGACTGGCTTTCGAGCAAGGGAACCTTTACATTTACCTTTATATAAAACACTACAGTAAGACTGTTATGTGCCCAGTTGTAACTGAAATCTGTTGGTTTAGTTTGAAATAAAACCTGCTTTCCCAGAAAAGCAGCAGCACAAAATCTTTTTATATATTCATCATGAGATCTCATAGAGAAGGGCATAAGTACACATTGGTTTTGATTAACTGGATTACACCAGCCTTTTGAAAATCATCTGTCTCGAGTACGCAGTGTTTGCTTATTCCTGCCAAACACCAAGTAGTCCGTCCCTTGCATGTTAATAGGGAAACGGGTGCATTAACTTGAAGAGAAACTTTCAGTGCCTCAGTGGATTGGATGGAAAGCGCTCATCAGCTTTACAGGATCAAGCTCCGACATCAGGATGATTATTTTTCTTAGTTGTTTTGATTAATTAGCAGAGCAAAGGTAAGATGCACTATGCACGCATGCATGATTAATGTAGCCATTTAGCTAGGTAGTAAAAAGCAATTACAGGTCGATCCATACATTCTCGCAGTCAATGTTTTTTTTTAAAAAGTACCCTCTGCATTGACATAATATTGCACAGAATATAGAGGATGAAGCAAATCAGTGCCAAAGGAAGGGAAACATCGGACCCTAGCAGTCCTAGCAGCATTTCTGGTGGGCACATTTCCATGCCATCATTAGGGTTGCCAACGTCCAGGTGGTGGCTGGAGATCTCCTGGGATTACAACTGATCTCCAGGCAACAAAAATCAGTTCACCTGGAGAAAATGGCTGCTTTGGAAGAAGAAGAAGAGGAGGAGGAGGAGGAGGAGGAGATTGGATTTATACCCTGCCCTTCACTTGGAGTCTCAGAGGGGCTTACAAACTCCTTTCCCTTCCCCTCCCCACAACAGACACCCTGTGGGTTCTCCCAGATCAGAGTCCGTGCACTTAACCACAACACCAAACTAGAAGGTGGACTGCAGGGCTTTTTTTGTAGAAAAAGCCCAGCAGGAACTCATTAGCATAATAGGCCACACCCAACAGCAGGAACTTATAAGCATATTAGGCCACACCCCTGACAGCACAGCTCATTCGCATATTAGGCCACACACCCCACGTTACCAGAAGTGTGGTCATCCAGCCACACCCACTTTTTGCTTCTTATTCTGTTTACCTTGTTTGTTGTCAAAACCCAGGGCTTTTTTTGTAGCAGGAACTCCTTTGCACATTAGGCCACACACCCCTAATGTAGCCAATCCTAATGAGTTTCTGCTGTTGGGCGTGGCCTATTATGCTAATGAGTTCCTGCTGGGTGTGGCCAACTTGGGAGCCAGCCGTAACTCCGTTCCTGTGCGTTCCTGCCCAAAAATAGCCTTGGTGGACTGTATGGTGTTATGCCCCACTGACAGTCCTCTCCTCCCCAAACTCTGCCCTCCTCAGACTCCACCCCTAAAATCTCCGGTTATTTCCCAAGCCAGAGCTGAGAACCCTAACAGTGACCCTGACTTTCTGAGACAGAGAAGAATGTATTTACAGAAGTAAAGCTGGCCAGCTGCAGAAACTTGGGCAACTTTCTAAGCTGTGGGGAAGTCGTTGTTTGACAAGCACTTGGCTTCTATTTGACTTCTGTGAGGCAGAAGAATCCCACCCAGCCGCCACGCAATGATAGCATCTCGTAAAAACCTCAAAGAAATCAACCCTGACTGTTCCCTGGAAGGCCAGATAATGAAACTGAGGCTCAAATACTTTGGCCACCCAATGCGAAGGGAGCACTCACTGGAGAAGACCCTGATGCTGGGAAAGATTGAAGGTCAAAGAAGACGGGGATGGCAAAGGACGAGATGTTTAGACAGTGTCACAGATGCAACGAACATGAAGTTGAGCCAACTTCAGAGGACAGCGGAAGACAGGAGGGCCTGGCGTGATCTGATCCATGGGGTCGCGAAGAGTTGGACTCGACTGTGCGACTGAACAACCACAAGGCCAAAATTACACATTACCTTTCCTCCCGTGCCGTTGTTTTATGATGTAAGATGGCCCTGGGGGGCACTTGCTCTGTCGGGGGGCTGCATGGGTACTGGTGGGCTATAAGTGCAGCCCCCCCCCAAGAAGCAAATAATGCCCATGGGCTAGAGGCTGCCAACCACCAGGTGGTGACTGAAGATCTCCTGGGATTATAACTGATCTCCAGGTGACAGAGATCAGTTCACCTGGAGAAAATGGCCACTTTGGAAGGTGGACTCTATGGCCATTGTACCCCTTCTCCTCCCAAACCCTGCCCTCCTCAGACTCCACCCCCCCAAATCTCCAGGTATTTCCCAACCCAGATCTGGCAACCTCTCCCTGGGCTGTCCTGGGCTAGGAAAATGGCATGAGGGAAGGCTAAAGCCCCCTTTCCCCCTGCTCCATGGTCCCCACCGAGACTGGGAAATAAGTTTCCTCATTCCAGATGTCCTCCTATTGGGGTCAAAGTCAGGTTGGGGGACCTTTGTGTCAAATGCAGGGCTCATTTCCTGCAGGAGCGCACAGGAGTGGAGCTCCGGCCGTAAAGAGTCCAGGGGGCGGGCACATGCAACAAGCCCCACCTCCTGCTCCCAGCAGCCCTCAGTCAGAGCAAGAAGCAGCCAGGTAAGTTGCAGAGCCCCCCCCCCGGCCTCCCGGTCCAAAACAGTCCAGTGGCACCTTTAAGGCCAAGTTTTATTCAGGTACAAGCTCTCCCTCCTCTGCGAGGGCAGATCTGCACGTTCCCCCCCCAATAGCTAGCAATCCAAAAGTCCAGTGGAGCCTGAGCGATGGGTGTTGCCTTCTGACACACTTTCAGTGATGTCAGGGGCAGTGTTCCCTCTAAGCTGAGTTAGTGTGAGCTAGCTCATGGTTTTTTAGCCTCCAGCTCACAGATTTTTGTCTTAGCTCAGGAAGGACGGCTCCCGAACAAACTGATTTATGCAGTCCCCAAATCGCTCGCTCACAACTTTAAGGCCCGTAGCTCACAAAGTAGAATTTTTGCTCACAAGACTCCACAGCTTAGAGGGAACATTGGACAGGGGGTGTGGCATATGCAAATAAGTTATGCTAATGAGTTATGTTAATGAGCTCCTGCACCTCTTTTTCTACGAAATGACCCCTGGTCAAATGTAAAGAGATACAGTAAAACAGGAATTTGTAATCCCTGTGGGGGAGCATGCAGCAATATTTACTTTTTTAAAACTGCAAGCTTTCCTCACACGGATGGACATTTTGATGGTTGAAACTGACACAATGGAACTATGAGATTACCCTTCTGCAAAGGTGTCTCTAGGGTGGATTTCCCGATTTACAAGTTACATTGATATGCCTATGTCAGTTGTGACCTCTCAATCAGCATAACATATTTATTAACCTAATGTGCTGTATTGACCAACGGCTGATTCTATGCTTTTTAAAAAAGAAATACACGTGTGTTACATGTTGCGGGATTCTGGGAACCCCGGACTCAAGGCTGGTGCTACCACTAGGCCAACCTAGGCAGCTGCCTAGGGCACAGACCTCAGAGGAGCACAGAACTGACAGTCTGCATTACTGTTCAGGAGCCCTACCACCAGGCCCAGTGCCAGTGGCATGGCAAGCAGCCCAAGGCAGCGACCAGCAGCCGGGCACAGCGTCCAAAGCTGCCCGCTGCCACCAGCAGCCACCTGTCAAAGCCCATCCACCGCAGCGACCATCCAGCCGAGGGGAGGAGGGCCAAGCCCCTTTGGGGGGGACTGCCAGGTGCTGGCAAGGGGCGCCGTCAAGGGTCAGCTGGCGGCAGCAGCGCACACAAGCAACTGGCAGCATCCCAGGAGCATGGTTTTCTGATGGGCAGGCCTGGGCCCCACCCCAGCCGCCTTGGCTTGCAGGAGAGAAGAGGAGAGGGCAGGAAGGGGAAGAACCTCTCTCTGCCGGGCTCAAGCCTGGGACTCTCCCACGAAAAAAAGGGTCCACCTGGAGATGCGCCCCCCCCCAGTTTGTTGCATAGTTCGGCTGCCCAACTTGGACAGCTGTTCTTTCGGCTAGGCAAGGTCAGGTGGTGTTTGGAGCTGATTCCTCTCTCCCTAGCCGAAGACATGGGGAGTATGAGCTCAACTGCCACGCCCAAATCCCAGCATCTGTAGCGGCTGGCATCGGAAGCCTTGAACTGCCTGGGCCCCATTGAGATTAATCACCCTTTCAGACAGGTTTGTTCCTTAAGCCAGTGGGTTTTAGGATGGAGGACTGAAGTGTGCTCACCCCCCTTTTTTTAAATGGGTAGCTGTGATTAATTTCTAAAAAGTCTTCACACTTGTTACCAGTCCTGAGGCTTGTAGCTCAGCTGCTAACATCCCTGATGGGGTTACATGTCGATGAATGCCTTGGGGGAGTAAACCAGTGATGTTAATAGAAAGAGCATTGTTTATTATGGTGTAATCCTCAATTTGCTTAAGGACCATTGACTGCTGTGTATAAACACAGATCTGTACAAACACGTGCATGAGCATTAAATACCATGGGATTTGCTTCTGATTAGGGTCAGGAAGGCAGGGGAATTTTTTTCAACAGCGTATTCACAGGCTAAGGGTAGATGGAAGCATAGTTACTGCGAATGAATTGTCTTGGTTGCAATGTTCCCTCTAAGCTGTGGAGCCTTGTGAGCAAAGATTCTACTTTGTGAGCCGCTGGCATTAAAACTGTGAGCGAGCGATTTGGCTACTGCATAAATGAGTTTGCTCTGGAGCCCTCCTTCCTGAGCTGAGACAAAAATCTGTGAGCCGGAGGCTAAAAAACTGTGAGCTGGCTCACACCAACTCAGCTTAGAGGGAACATTGCTTGGTTGTACTTTGTCCTGATTGTACTTTGTGGGAGTTCAAGGTAGAGTTACTGATCTGAAGCTGCTTTGGGGAGAGCAGGAGATGGGGCAGTGCACAATGAATGCCGAACAACGTGAAGGAGAAATGCTGACTCCTGTAAATACTGCAAGGAAGTGGTTTCACTGGAACATGCTTGCTGAATACCGCATAGTGTCTTAATCATGGACACTGATGTGTAACATGTGAACCAGCCTAGCGCAGCAAGCGGTGCCCCCTTCTCAATGTGCCCAGCAGAAAGAACGATTGCGATGCTCGGCTTAGCAAGTGGTGGTTCATGATCCCTGCTCCCCCGGTTGCACTTTTGTCACTTGATACACCAGGAGGGGCTCCATCCTGTCTGCTCAAAGTGCCGGTTGGACATTTTGGATGCACAGTTCTCTGGGATCTCCTCAAATAGACCTGGGGTGCCAGCCTTCTGGGCGGCAGTCACATCATGCTTATGTCTTGCAGTCTCAAAAATGCATGTTAAATCACAGTAGAGTATCTCACAATGTAAGCACTGTTGCTATAAGATCTTCCTTTTGGATCTTTTCTACTGCAAAGACCCTGACAATTGTGGTGTAGTGGGTGGGGGGGGGGGGTGGGGGGGGGGGGGGGGGGGCTCGCCAGAAGGTAGCCTTGCCTAGTGTGCAAAAATCCTTGCACCGTCCCTGCCTGGACTATTTCTCTGGGACCCTCCAATTCTCCTTTATTATCAAAATAAAGAGAACAATTTTACCCTGAACTCATTCCCTAGGTACCCTAGACAGTCAAGGATGTTACGTGTCAAAATAAAGAGTCAGAAATATCATATCAAAGTTCATTCCAAGAATCTAAGAGCCTTCAGTAGACAGACTCAATGTTTAGACTTCATTGTGGCCTTATTGGAAGCAGAGTGCATTGTCAGGATAAGAGAGAGGCTTGAGAGATGACAATAGCTGAGTGTGCAGAGCTTTATGGGAGGGGAACCAAACAGAGAGGCCAGGCTGTTGTACCGAAATGCCCCAGGCTCACTTATTTTTCTGCCACTGTACATTATTTCCCTGAGACTCTGTATGTTCCAGCAGAAATAGCTTTCAATTTGAATCTGCTTCTAATTCCTTTTAGAATTAAAAAAATGCAGAAAGAGGAAAATAAAACAACCCCCCACAATAGGACTACTATTAGGAACACCATACAACAGATAATTTTTTAAAAGCTGCCCCCAAGCTCTTGCTGATGGCATCATCCCTGTCTTCCCCAATAAACAACACAAAGATGTCTGTTTTCATTCCTGTTCTTCACTTTTATGCAGATACCCTCTCTTCCTATTTTCTCACAAATACCAGAAATTCTTCCCTGCTCTTTGCAGGCCCTTTTTAAGACTCTGGTGGACCCCAAAGCAGAATGTTCGCTTGAGGCCTCTCTTATTTCTCACTGTACCCTGCATCGGCATATAATTTTCTTTCTTTCTTTCTTTCTTTCTTTCTTTCTTTCTTTCTTTCTTTCTTTCTTTCTTTCTTTCTTTCTTTCTTTCTTTTAAAAAAAGACTTTATGATTTTTAAAAATATATAACATTAACACAAAAGAAACTGTAAACTGCATGAGTGGATAATACTTCATGTCTAACAGTACAGAAGTGACAATCTGTACAGTAACTGAGAGACAAACACAATTTTAGATCGTTCAAAAGAATAAGAGTTTTTGGTAATGACGATTATTAGGAATAAAGTCTCCCTCTGATAGGTAGCTGCGGTGGCTCAAGTGGTTAAGACGCTGAACTGCAGGCTGTGGAAGGTCAGTAGTTCAGCGGTTCAAGACCCGGGTGCCGCAAGACAGGGTGAGCTCCCGTCTCTAGTTCCAGCTCCTGCCAACCTAGCAGTTCGAAAGCAAGAAATTGCAAGTAGATAAATAGGGACCACTTCGGTGGGAAGGTAACAGCGTTCCGTGCACCTTGGTGGTTAGTCATGCCGGCCACATGACCACGGAAACGTCTTCGGACAGCGCTGGCTCTAAGGCTTTGAAACGGAGATGAGCACCGCAACCCTAGAGTCGGATTCGACTGGCTTTCGAGCAAGGGAACCTTTACCTTTACCTTTACCTGATAGGTATGCGATCATTGGAAACCAAATTGCTTGGAATTTACATAAACTACTGCCCGAGGGGAGTGCCGCATTTCATGAGGCCATTTTCCCTAATAGAAAATGTTCTCAAATCTTGTTTTCACAAGAAATCAAGGTAGGGGGCTTCTCATATTTCCATTTCTGTGTTACAGCAAGTCTAGCAATGACAAGGAGAGTATTGATTAAGGACCTTGTTGTTTTGTTGACTATAGGTTCTGACCAGAGGTCAAGCAGGAGGACCTTCGGGAGGTCAGGTAAGCGAACTCCCGTTATGTGTTGTATTTGGTCAATGATTTGGATCCAAAAGGTATGTATTACTGGGCACTGCCACCGGCAGTGCATGAAATCTTCTACAGCGCCACATTTCTTCCAGCAAAATTTGTTGTTGTCTGCTTTTATTCTGTTTAGCCTAGCAGGGGTCACGTACCACCGATTTATCATCTTGAATGCATTAAATCATATGGAGTATATCTTTGAAGTAGTGTTTGAAGTCTTCCAGATATTCGCCCAATCGTCTTCTTTGATACGATCATCACAGTCCGATTGCCATAGTGTAGCGTTTTTTGTTCGTTGTGGTGTTAGTATAGAGATTAACATTTTATAGATCAGTGAAATGAGACCTTTATTGTTGTTAGGTGAGTGTAATAGGAACTGTTCAAAACCATTCAGTGGATTTTCAAATACATGTAGTTGTTGTAGTTCGCGTAGTAAATGCGAGTTCTGAAGATCGCTAAACCACGGGATTAGTTGTTTTTTGTTTCTAGTTCTGCCTTGGTCACCGGAAGTCCTTTGTATGTTATCTCAAATAGACGAGATATTCCGGCTTTTCTCCAGTCTATATGAGTTAGTTCCTTCATTCCGGGAGGAAACCACGTCTGATTAAGAAAGGAGGAAGCTTGAGATTGTGAGGGCAGTAGGGTTTTTTTGTATTTATCCCAAATTGTCAGTGATTGTGTTTACAGTCTCGCAGTATGTCTGATGGGGCCATCCAAAAGATACCTTGTAATGGTATTAGGGATGTGTAGATTTCTTCAATTTGCTTCCAAGGAGGATCTATGTTGCTGTTGAGTAGTCTGACCGAGTCAGCCAAAGAGGCCGCAGCATAGTATAACGATAAATCAGGTAGATCTAGGCCTCCTTTAGCTGCAGGAGACCTAAGTGTTGAAAAGGAAATCCTACGTTTTTGGTAACTCTAGAAGAACTTGTTAAGCTCCGATTGCCATTTGGTCAGATCTTTTTGTGAGATGAGGATCGGCAGGGCCCTGAATAAGAATAAAAATTTAGGTAGTATGAAGCTTTTAAGTAGTCCTATTTTATCAGCCCAAAATGGTTTAAAGAGGTAGGGAGCTCTTTGTTGTTTTAAAGGCATTATGAAAGGTGCATTGAAGTAAGTCTTTTAGGTCAGGTGGTATTATCACGCCAAGACATCTCCAATTATTTGACGCCCACTGAAACGGATAAGCAGAACGAAGCCTGTCTTTTGTGTCCGGGTTGATATTAATTGGTATGATTTTGGATTTTTGTAGGTTCACTTTCAAGCTGGTGACCAGATGTAGCTTCTTAAACAGGCATTGTAGATGAAATAATGATGTTTCCGGGTTGGCGAGGAAGATGATCATATCATCAGCGTATAGACTCACTGAATGTTGTATTTTGTTAATCGTAATGCCTTGGATTGAAGCATGAGTTTTGATGGCGGAGGCTAATGGCTCAATTGCCAGGGCAAAGAGCAGTGGGGATAGTGGGCAACACTGCTTGGTGCCTCTTTGTGGCTTGATGGGTCTGCTCGTGTCCTCGTTTGTAAGAATTCTGGCTGTGGGAGCTGAATACATAGAATGAATAGCTGTACGGAAGTTTGAGCCAAAGTTCATGACTTTCAGAAGGTGTTGTAGGTATTTAATTTCCACGCTATCGAAGGCTTTTTCTAGGTCTACTGAAAGGAGTAGTGAGTCCTCTGGTTGGAGTTTGATATAAGAAATAATGTTTAACGTATGCCGTATATTGTCTGTTAGGGATCTGTTTGGAACAAAGCCCGTCTGATCGAGTTCAATGTAATGATGTATAATAGTTTGGAGTCTGGAAGCCAGTATCTTCATAAAGAGTTCTGCGTCGCAGTTGATGAGAGCAATGGGTCTGAAGGCGGACGGAGATTCTTTGTTTCCCGCAGGTTTGGGAATAGGAAGTATTAAGGATTCTTTCCAAGATGGAGGAATTATCCCCATCTTCAAAATGTGGTTGCAGGTCTTGGCTAGCTGCTCCGCCACATTCAGTTGAAATGTTTTATAGAATTCCGGACAGAAACCGTCTGTGCCTGGAGCGGTGTTTGATTTCATGTGTGTAATTGCTTTTCTGACTTCATCCACGGTGATGGGGGCATCTAAAAAAACCTGCGTGGTCTGTAGACAGCGATTTGAAGAGCTTATTGTTTTTCAAAAAAGATTGGATATCTTCCATTTTTTGGGGTTTGTGGAGGGGTATAGGTCTTCGTAGTATTGTGCAAAGCATTCCCCAATGTCTGATGATTTGGTCATGATGGTGTTCTCTTTAGATTTGAGGGTGAGAATCTTGCGTGCATTTTGTTTTTGTTTGATGCATCATGCTAAAAATTTTAAGTTTTTGGGTGCGTTTTTTTTGCCAATAGTGTTGTTTGACATAAAGGAGGTTTTTGGGTCTCTAGTGATTGTAGGGCCCTACGAGTTGCCTCAAGTTCTTTCCAAGTTGTCTTACTCCTGGTTCTTTTGTGATCAGCTTCCAGCTCTTTGATTTTATCTGATAGCATATTAAATTGTTGTTGTCTTTCTTTTTTCAGGTGTGCAGCCATGGATGTGACTTTGCCTCTTATGGCACATATTTTTCTCAATGAATAGATATGCATGTCAACTGTGGAATTCGCTGCCAGAGGATGTAGTGATGGCCACAGGAACAAACAGCTTTAAAAGGGGATTAGATAGATTCACGGAGGATAAGTCTATCAATCGCTACTGGACATGGTGACTATTGGGAAACTCCAGACTCAGAGGCACTAAACCTCTGAACCCCAGAGCTTGGCAGGCCTATAGCTACCATGGGACTCTTGGAGTGACACCCCCTCCTAAATTTCCCCTGCCCCCAATCTTCCCTGACCCCCTTGAATCTTCCCAGAGCCCCTGGAATTTTATTTTAAGTAAGCCATGCCACACCAGCCCAATTGCCAAGCTGATGACTGCCCGGTCCCCACCCCTGACCAGCAGCCCTCCACGCAGATGGCACCTGTCCCTCTTGCTCGCTCAGTCAGTGCTTGGTGGTGGCCAGGCGGAGCAAGACAGCTGGCCCAGCGTTGACCAGCTGGTTTTGGCCAAGCCTGCTGCTCAGGGGGTAGTCAAGGGTGGCAGTAGGCCTGGCCGGTTGCTGTGACACCGGGGGCATAGGCAAGTGGCTGCTGGGCCCACGCACCAGGCATATGGGGATAGGAGCCCTGACATGCCTGGAGTTCAGTTATAATCCCAGGAAATCTCCCCCCAAAGCCTGGAGGTTGGCAACCCTAACCCAGCAAAATGGCTGAGGGAAAGCCAGTGGAGCTGGAGAGGGAGGAGCCTCACACCAGCATTATTCTAACAAGAACATTCCCAATATAAAGCTTTCAATTTGTTTGAGCATTGAAGTCTGCCTAGTTTCAGTTACTGGCATTTTGGGCACTGGTGCCATCCCTTTGGAATGGCCTTCCAGAAGAAGACTGGGAGAGGAGGCTCTACCCTTGGAAAGTTTCTAAGAAAGTGTAAAACAGTTCAGGGTAGGAGAGCCTTTGATGGAAGCTAATTTATGTTATGTTTTTGGGTTGATACTGTGGTTCTGTTCCAGTTTGGTGTAGTGGTTAGGAGTGTGGACTCTAATCTGGGAGAACCGGGTTTGATTCCCCACCCCTCCACATGCAGATGCTGCTGTGACCTTGGGTCACTCACAAGTTCTCTCAGAGCTGTTCTCTCAAGAGCAGTTCTCTCAGAGCTCTCTCAGCCCCACCTACCTCACGGGGTGTCTGTTGTGGGGAGGGGAAGGGAAAGGAGATTGTAAGACACTCTGAGGCTCCTTTGGGTAGTGAAGGGCAGGGTATAAATCCAATCTCCTCCTCTTCTTCTTCTTCTGTTTTTGGAACATTCTGATATAAGTGGAGGACAGAAATATCTTAACAAAAAAAACCCCAAAACAATTCTGATTGGAGCAGGTGGTAGGGACCATGTCCCTTCAGTCTTGCTCCAATTTGTTTCTGGGCCCAACTCAAGGTAGTGGCCCACATTCAGAGCCCTAATGGTTTGGGGACATGACAACTTGAGGACTACCTACTCCCATATGCACATTCCCACCCACTATGGTCATCTTTGGAGGCCCTGCGTTGGGCCCCCCACCATCTGAGGCAGATGGGTGGGAGCCTTCTATATTGTGGCAATAAAGAATTCCCTCCCCACTGAAGACGTTTTTGTTTGGCATTCCCTCACTGATCCTCCTTCAGGTCCATATATCTATGTGTCCATGAGTTGTGATTGTTTATATATGTATATGTATTTTAAAGCTTTTTTCAATGTTTTGATTATTCAGCACCTTGGGGTCCTAAGTTGGGTGGAAAGGTGAATTTAAAACATTCTAAATAATAAAAGAAATCATAAATAAAACAAATGCCGACTCAAGTTGCAGGTCAAAACACACAACAGGAGCAGTTCCCTGCAGGGAAATCAGTGGATCCTTAACCAAAGCACTGGGCAAACCTGAAATACTCCCGGCCCCATGTTACATTTTAAATTAACAAATGTTAGAACCAGAGGTCATTTCGGGGGGGATCGCAGTTCCCCCGGGTGAGGTACGGGGGGCGGGGCACAAGACGAAGCCCCGCCCCCTGCTTCCAGCCGCCCCGCTTCCGGCCCTCATTCAGCCAGGAGGAGGCAGGAGAAGAGGGAGGGTAAGTTGCTTCCTCCCTGCCTCTCCCCACCCCTGCCTGCCTGGGGCCAGGGAGGGCCTTGGCGGGGCTTCCTCGCACTCCCGCCGGCCTTGCAGGTCCACCACCGGGCCTCTCATGGGGCTCGGCAGGGGAGCTGCAAGGCCGGTGGCGGCGGCCGGGACCGTTGGGGGTGGGGTGTGTGGCCTTATGACACACCTCCGGTGATGTCAGGGGGTGTGGCCTTATGACACACTTCTGGTGATGTCAGGGGGTGTGGCATATGCTAATGAGTTATGCTAATTAGTTCCCTTAGCTCTTTTTCTACAAAACGACCCCTGGTTAGAACTTTGAATGGAAGAGTGTTATAAGTTCAAACACAAAAACCGTTAGGTGGCCCCTAATGTTCACGAAAGAATCTGGGGCAATTATTCCCACCCCTTCCTATAGATGGGTCTGGGTCTTTGTATATTGAAATGCTCCAAAATGCATTGTAAAGCATGCCGGTAACAATTTGTTGGTGGTGTAAAGGGTTACACGGAGATCGTGTTCTGACATGTCTCAGGCTGCACAAGGGCCAGCCCAGAATTTCTCCGATCATCAGTTGTTTTTGAATATTGAATAATGATTATCCAGCCTGATTCCGAGGCGCAGTATAAATGTTAACGTCTTTTTTCCCAGGTGTGTCATAAGTTTTGTTTCTAATACACAGTCAGGGCTGGTCTGGAGTCATCTGCAGATTTCCGGCAGGCCAGACAGGACAGAGGCAACCTGGAGAAGCTCAAAATCATGAATTTGAGTAAGGTGGTGGCAGCAAGAAGAAGAAAGAGGGATGCAATAAAACTCATAAAATTGCATATTCATCTATACTCAGATTTTATATATTATACACATATACACAGAACTCCATCAGTGGCTATTAGTCACAAGGTATAGATAGGAATTCTCGGTCTGGGGCAAGTGATGTTCTGTATTCTTGGTGCTTGGGGGGGTGGAACAGTGGGAGGGCTTCTAGTGTCCTGGCCCCACTGCTGGACCTCCTGATGGCACCTGGTATTTTTGGCCACTGTGTGGCAGAGTGTTGAACTAGATGGGCCATTGGCCTGATCCAACATTGGCTTCTCTTATGTTCTTATTATATATGTGTATCTACACAGTAAGCAGTTTCTAGCAGCGCATACCCAGTAGTAGGAGTGCATTTGTGGAGACTGACTTGGGTCCTCAATGACTTCTTTTCAAAAGCATTTCATTCTCTCCCAGCATTATCCTAACTTAAAGAAAGCAAGGAGCTTAGCAATGAACACAGTAGGAAGAAATTAAAGTAGAGTGCAGAGTATGCTTTAAATGAGCTGTTTATTTCACCCTTTAATTTGTTGCAATATTTAAAACTGAGAGCAGGGGGTAAGGACTTTTCTTCATTAAACAGCTTACTTTTCATATGTTTCGCATCTTACTTCTTTGGTTGTTTTATATCCTCTTTAATGCTTGTAGCATTGTCTCACCTAGCAGCACCACATGACCATGGGAAAGGTAAAGAAAAAAAACAGCAATATTTCATGCCACCAAAAATAAAAAAGAAAGAAAAAAAAGAAAAAGAAAGAAGAGAAACCTGTCAAACTAAAACAAAAAGGTACAAAATACAGAAGGATGCAAAAATGCAGGTGTGTACATATCACATGGGATGGGGAATGGTATCGTATAGCCTGATCTCTTCAGATCTCAGACACTAAGCAGGGTCAGTACTTGGATGGGAGACCACCAAGGAGAACGTTGCAGCAGAAGGCAATGGCAAAACCACTTCTGCTTAGTTATTTGCATTGCAAACCTTATGGGGTCATCATAAGTCGACTGCGACGTGATGGAACTTGAGGTAAATGTAAAGGTTTCTCTTGCTACATGACCATGGGAAAGGTAAAGAAAAAAAGAGAGCAATATTTCACACCACCAAAAATAAAAAATAAAAAAAAGAAAGAAGAGAAATCTGTCAAACTAAAACAAAAAGGTACAAAATACAGAAGGATGCAAAAATGCAGGTGTGTATATATCACATGGGATGGGGAATGGTATCGTATAGCCAGATCTCATCAGATCTCAGATGCTAAGCGGGGTCAGTACTTGGATGGGAGACCACCAAGGAGGACGTTGCAGCAGAAGGCAATGGCAAAACCACTTCTGCTTAGTTATTTGCATTGCAAACCTTATGGGGTCATCATAAGTCGACTGCGACGTGATGGAACTTGAGGTAAATGTAAAGGTTTCTCTTGCTTGAAAGCCAGTCAAATCTGACTCTAGGGATGCGGTGCTCATCTCTGTTTCTAAGTCGAAGAGCCAGTGCTGTCCAAAGACGTTTCCATCGTCATATGGCCGTCATGTGGCACCCGGGTCTCGAACTGCTGAGCTACTGACCTTCCGGTCTGCAGTTCAGTGTCTTAACCACTTGAGCCACCGCAGCCCTCTTAAGACTCCTGTCTAAGCTCGATTTCAATGGACTTAGGGGATAACTCTTCTTGGGATTGCATTGTTAGTCATGATTGGAACGCTGTTTCCTTCCCACCAAAGCAGTACCTATTTATCTACTTGCAATTTCTTGCTTTCGAAGTGCTAGGTTGGCAGGAGCTGGGGCCAGAGATGGGAGCTCACTCCATCATGTGGCACTCGAGTCTCGCACTGCTGAGCTACTGACCTTCCAGTCTCCAGTTCAGCGTCTTAACCACTTGAGCCACCGCAGCCCTCTTAAGACTCCTGTCTAAGCTCGATTTCAATGGACTTAGGGGATAACTCTTCTTGGGATTGCACTGTTAGTCATGATGATCAGGGGTCATTTCGTAGAAAAAGAGCTGCAGGAGCTCATTAGCATAAAGTTTAAACCCCTTCTCACTAGAGTTGGGCCGCAGAAGGAGGAAAGAGGGAAGGAAAGAGAGAGAGAGATAGTAGAGAGAAGGAACGAAGGAAGGAAAGAGTAGAAGAGAGAAGGAAAAAAGGAGGGAAGGAAAGAGACAAGGGAAGAAGGAGGGAAA
>NW_015175403.1:233854-237338 GCF_001447785.1 Gekko japonicus | reverse complement strand
GGAAAGAGAGAAAGAAAAGGAGGAAAATAAAAGGAAAGGGGAAGGAAAGGAGAGAAAGAAAGAGGGCAAAGAGATTGGGGGGAGGCTCTCCCACCCCCCACTCCCCCAATCAAGCCTCCGCCACCCCCCGCGGATCGCTCACTTACCCAGGGAGGCGTCGACGGGTCTTCTCCAGCTTCCCCAGGGCCGCAGCGCTCCAGCGCGGGCCCCGGGAAGCAGCGACAGGCCTCCTCCGGCCTCCCCGGAGCTGCAGCACTCCAGCGCCAGCCCCTGGAAGGCAGCAATGGGCCTCCTCCGGCCTCCCCGGAGCTGCAGTGCTCCAGCGCGGGCCCTGAGAGGTGGTGATGGGTCTCCTCCGGCCTCCCCCGGGCTTTCCCCCGGAAAGGCGGCAACAGGACGTAGCTCGGGGAGCTGGGGGCGGGGCTTGCTGCCACTACCATTTTGCCAGCTCCTGGGCTCTCAGAGTGGTGCTCCGGCCCCAAAAGACCCCTGGTCATGATTAACTTTAGATGTTTCAGAAGACTGGTCCATGAAAGAAATGGCTCACATGGTCCAGTGGAGCAAGTTCACTTGAATGAAAAACCTTCTACTAAAATGTGTCTTCATTGAAAATAGGAAACTGGAGCTCTTCCTGCCACCAAAATTGCCTGCCGCTTTTCATGGCTACCATGTTTATACCCAAATAATTATTCTTTTTGCAGAGCCAGTCAGCATACCTACAAAAACTGGATTTAGAATATTCCAAGAAGAGGAGAGCAAAAGGGGGTGCAGTCATTTACTCTCTTCCTCCCAACAGCATGCGAATATCCAATATACAAATGCCCAAGTATGTTGTGTAAATGTTAGATGCTATTATCCAGGTGGGATGATTACTATATATTAGTGCAGGCTGCTTAAAAAGAGAAAGAGAGAACGGCCTGGGGCATTTGTTTTCATTACTGAAGAAGACTTTTTCTTTTATTAAGATCTTGGAAAATACAATGGAACTTGACAATGTACCATATGGTGCATAAACTTTAAGTCAGAATATGATCCAATTGCTGGCAATTAACACAGCAATGGTGCACAACCTGATTAAAAAGTAGATAAAGGTTTGTTTAGGAATTAACTTACTTGATAGGAAATAGGAGAGAGAGATAGGTTCCTAACTACCTCTCTAGCTGAGAGAGAGGGTAAGACTGAGTGTGGCACTTCCAAGAAGATGGGGGAAATTGCCCTAAGAGTAGCAATCTGGAGACAGGCAAGGAATGACACTTAACAGGAAAGAAGGTGCTGACCTCAGTATCCTATCTAGTTGTCTTCTTGCTGCCTACTGCAGGGTCTTCTTCTCTTCTTTGTATGCCAGGCATTGCCTATTCTAACACCCCTTCTCAAGGTCTAGTGTCCATAAGATTCATCTTCTTACTTAGACTTTCAAACTTTTCTCGAGAAAGTGGCTTGGTGAGTACATCTGTAACCATTTCATCTGTAGGTAAAAGGTAAAGGTAAAGGTTCCCTAGCTCGAAAGCCAGTCGAGTCCGACTATAGGGTTGCGGTGCTCATCTCCGTTTCAAAGCCGAAGAGCCAGCGCTGTCCGAAGACGTTTCCATGGTCATGTGGCCAGCATGACTAAACACCAAGGTGCACGGGACGCTGTTACCTTCCCACCGAAGTGGTACCTATGTATCTACTTGCAATTTCTTGCTTTCGAACTGCTAGGTTGGCAGGAGCTGGAACTAGAGATGGGAGCTCACTCCGTCATGCAGCACCCGGGTCTCAAACTGCTGAACTACTGACCTTCCACAGCCTGCAGTTCAGCGTCTTAACCACTTGAGCCACCACAGCTCCTATTCATCTGTAGGACAGTATTTCAATTCAACAAGCCCTTCTTCTTGCATATTTCTTACTCGGTGATGCTTTAAATCCATGTGTTTAGTTCTCTAGTTGATCTTCTCTGTCTGTGCAAGTTTTATCCACCCTTGGTTGTCTCCAAAGAGTTGTACTGGTTTGGGTTCCTGTATCCCAAAGTCTTGCATGAGTTGCAGGATCCACTGCAGTTGTCTGCATGCTTCTGCTGCAGATACATGCTCAGCTTCAGTTGAGGACACAGCTACAGTTACTTGTTTCCTGTTGCTCCAACTGACTACTTTGCCACCACAGAAGAATAAATGTCCACTGGTCGACTTTCTTTCTGTAGTATCTCCTGCCCAGTCTGCATCCCACTAGTCCGGGTGTCACTTGTTGGTAACTTTAGTTTCAGATGTGAGGTGCCATGCAGGTATTTTGCAAGTCTTTTGATTGCATTCCAGTCCCTTTTGCTTGGCAATTCTGTCTTTCTGCAGAACATGCCCACAGCTGCACAGAGCGGTGCACAACGAAACCAAATTCGTATCACATAGTTCAAAACCAATAAAAATCACAATAAAATCCCATAGTGGCAAAATCCCCCTATTCCATAGTAGCAATACAGTTTAAAAAACCAGAACAAAACAGATGGCGATCAAAGTTCCAGTTGTGCTACCGCCTTGCAGGAGGGAGGGGGGAGAGTGCTGGCCAGATGGACACCATTGCTGTCCCCAACTAAATGCCTGGCAGAACATCTCTGCCTTACAAACCCTGAGGAACTGTAGTAAGTCCAGGGGTCTTTTGGGGCCGGAGCGCGCCGGAGTGCTGCTCCGGGAGCCCAAGAGGTGGCAAAATGGCAGCAGCAGCAAGCCCCACCCCAGCTCCCCGTGCTGCAGCCCATTGCCGTTTTTCCGAGGCTCGCGCCGGAGCGCTGCAGCCCCATGGAGACCCATTGCCGCCTTCCTGGGGCCCGCATCAGAGCGCTGCGGCCCCAGGGAGGCCCAAGGAGGCCTGTCGCTGCTTTTCCAGGGCCCGCGCCAGAGCGCTGCAGCCCCAGGGAGGCACAAGGAGGTCCATTGCAGTTTTCCCGGGGCCTGCGCCGAAGTGCTGTGGCCCCAGGGAGGCACGAGGAGGCCTGTCGCTGTGTCTCCAGGGCCCGCGGCAGAGCACTGCGGCCCCATGGAGGCCCGAGGAGGCTCATCATGCTTTCCCGGGGCCCGCGCTGGAGCGCTGCGGCCCCAGGGAGGCTGGAGGAGGCCAGTCGCCACCTCCTTGTGCCAGCGCCGGGGCGCTGCGGTCCCAGGGAGGCACAAGGAGGCCCATCGCTGTGTTTCCGGGGCCCACGCCAGAGCGCTGTGGCCCCATGGAGGCCCGAGGAGGCCTGTTGTGCATTCTTGGGGCCTGCGCCAGAGTGCTGCAGCCTTGGGAAGGCCAGAAGAGGCCCGTCGCAGCGGAAGAGGCCCGTTGCAGGCTAGAAGAGGGCCCCCGCCGCCTCCCCGGGCCAACGTCAGAGGGGGTAAGTGAGGGATCCGTGTGGGGGGTGGTGGAGGCTTCATTGGGGGAGTGAAGGGGTGGGAGAGCCTCCCCCCATCTCTTTGCCCTCTTTCTTTCCCTCCTTTCCTTCCCCTTCCTTTTCTTTTCCTCCTTTTTTTCTCTTTCC
>NW_015175403.1:220701-233828 GCF_001447785.1 Gekko japonicus | reverse complement strand
CATGCTATATCATGAGCCCTCTGTCCCTGTTATGGGACATTACAGGTTTGAGATTGAGATTTCAGATCATTTGCTTACATGCCTACATACAGTACATTTTTTTGTTTTATTTGCTGCAGTGTCACAAAATTGTCCCTGTTTCCCTCCTTCTTCCCTTCTCTTTCTTTCCCTCCTTCTTCCCTTCTCTTTCTTTTCCTCTTTCCTTCCTTTGTTCCTTCTCTCTACCCTCTCTCTCTCTCTTTCCTTCCCTCTTCCCTCATTCTGCGGTCCAACTCTAGTGAGAAGGGGTTTATACTTTAAACCCCTTCTCTCTTCGCTTCCCCCTCCCCCGGAAAGGGAAGGGGAAGCTTTTGAAGATGCCTCCCCCCTTTTGCTAATGTGCTATTATGGTAATAGCCTAGTAGGTCATTAGCATACGGTATGCTAATGAGCTCCTGCAGCTCTTTTTCTACATAAAGACCCCTGAGTACCGGTAAGTCCCACAGGGCACGGATGTGACTCGGCACAGAGTTCCACCAGGCTGAGACCAGAGCACTGAAAGCTCTGGCCCTAGTTGAGTACAGCCGGATTTCCCTTGGGCCGGGGACCACAAGCAAGTTCTTATCCATGGAGCATAGTGCTTTCTGAGGGGTATACTAGGAGAGGTGGCCCTGAAGATACACAGGTCCCAGACCATTAAGGGCCTTAAAAGTAAGCACCAGAACCTTGAACCTGATCCAGTATCAACCGGTAACCAGTTCAGCTGGACAAGTCAATGTGCTTAAGTACAACAGTCTTCCAATTGCTTCTCTGTATTGCTTGTTGTCAGGTAGAAGTTCAGTACTTCCTTGCTGGTTCAGATAGTTTGTTTTCATTGGATTGCTTGCTAGATTAGCTCCTTTCATATTCATGTAGTCCAGAAATTCTAGTATTTTCTGCTTCTGATTGAGAAGATACTTTACATTTTCCTCTTGTTTTACTTGTATTCCAAGACAGTAGTTGATATTTCATAATTCTTTCACTTCCCCTTCTTGATTCAAATGCTGAACTATTTCATCACAGTCCTCCTTATCTTCATAGTTTAAAATCTGGTAATCCACATAAGTCAAAATGTAAGGCCATCTGTTGTCTCTATATCTTGAGTATAGGCATCATTCTGCCTTGCTTTGCTGAAATCCTTCCTTGGTTAGCATTTGTTGAAGTTTCTCGTTCCAACATCTCACAGCCTGTTTTTCAATCCATATATGCTCTTTTGCAGTTTTCACATGAGTTGCTTGCCTTTGGATTGTCCAGATTCTGGTAACTGTTCCATGTAAACATCTTCTTTTATTTTTCCATGTAGAAAAGGAGTCTTCATGTCCAGCTGCTCCACATGCATCTTTCTTGCTGCTGCCAGGTTTAAGAGCATTCTTATTAAAGTGGTTTTTCTCGATGTCAGTTCTGGGACATAAATGCAGTCTTTAAGAAGGATGTCTTGCCTCTCTATGCTAGGGAATTAGCATTTTATGGTTCCTGAGCCAATACCCTCTTCCATTACAGACTGTCCATCTGCAACAGTTAATGTATCTTTCTTTTATTTGTCTAACATTTCAAAGAAATCTTTATGAGCACACATGTGGGTCACACAGGAACTGTCCAGATACCAAATACCAGATACCAAATTTGTGGCTCCTTGTGTTAATAAAAAATATTCCTTTAATGGCTGCCCCTTAAATCTTCTTGCCATTTCCCCCCGTTGCTTTGGGAAAGGCTTTCCTCTGCTTAGCATTAGAACAATCCCTCTTAATGTGGCCTCACTTCCCACAGAGGTGACATACAATCCCGCCTTTGTGATTTACATTAAAAGCCATCTGATCAGCATTTGGTTTAAATTCTTTGTTAGACTTTTCAAATTGTCTGTGTTTATATATTTCCTCCAGCTGATTTATAGCTTCTGTGAGGGACAGATTACTCTTAGATTCAATCTGAGACACTATATTTTTATAAGATTCTCACAGGTTTATTAATAGTAATACAATCAGATCCTGATCAACGATTTCCTTTCCTTAAGTCCTCAACTGCTCAGCCAATCCAAGCATCTCATCCAGATGATGACATAAATTACCCCCCTCTTTCATCTTAATACTGAAAAGTTTCTTTTGTTGATAACCTGGCTCTTTAACAAGGATTTTACATGTAGCCTTTCCAGCTCACACCACATAGCTTTGGCTGTTGGCATCTGAATTACTCTTAACACATTTCTGTCAGATAAACCCTTGATTATGGCCCCTCTTGTCTTTTCATTGTTGGAGTCCCAGGTTCTTTGCTTTGCCAGGTCATCATCTTCTGGTCGGACATCCTGGATAATGTCCCATAATCCTGTTTCAAGAAGGTGACTCTTCATTCATCCTCTCCAAATTAGATAATTGTTCTCTGTGAGCCTATCTATCAAGTGACGATGCTGTGCATCACAGGAGATCACCATCTTTTTTCGTTTGTTCTTGCCTGCTCATGCGAAGAGCCTCTGGTGATCTTTCTACCTTTAATCAGAGATGTGCTTAATCTGGGCCACCATAACCCCTGTTGTCAGAGTAATTAATACAGCATCGGTGCACAACCTGATTAAAGAGTAGATAAAGGTTTGTTTAGGGATTAACATACTTGATAGGAAAGAGGAGAGACAGAGAAGAAGAAGAGGAAGAGATTGGATTTGTACCCCGCCCTTCACTACCGAAAAGGTGTCTCAGAGCAGCTTACAAACTCCTTTCCCTTCCCCTCCCCACAACAGACACCCTGTGAGGTAGGTGGGGCTGAGAGAGCTCTTGACAGAAACTGCTCTTTTTCATTAATAGTTCTTATCAAAACTACAGCTTGCCCAAGGTGCAAGTGGAGGAGTGGGGAACCAAACCCGGTTCTCCCAGATTAGAGTCCGCGCACTTAACCACTACAGATTAGAGTCCGCGCACTTAACCACTCCTATCTACATCTCTAGCTGAGAAAGAGGGTAAGACACTTCCAAGGGGGAAATTGCCCTAAGAGTAGCAATCTGGAGACAGACAAGGAATGACACTTAGCAGGAGAGGTGATGAACTCACTATTCTTCTTGCTGCCCCCAGCAGGGTCTTCTTCTTTTCTTCTTTATATACCAGACATTGCCTTTTCTTACACCAATGTCATAAAGTTATAACTACAGATGAGTCAGCAGATTCTCTTGGGACCTATCAGACAGCCATTTCACTCAACATCCAAAAGTCTTTCAACTACTTTAAAAAGAAAACCTTTTACAGAATTACAAAAAAGACCTGCTCTGTAAGGAATGCTGACAGAACCATATGGACAATGTCAGATTTTTTAAAAAGGCAGTACACATGGAGCCATGTCAGTGACTTTTGCCAGCTCAATCTTTCCAAACACTCCCCCCCACAAAAAAAAGATATGCCACCATACTGTAAAGAAACTACAGTTTATTTGAATGAATATTTCAAAAATGTGAATTCTTTATAAATTTTGGAAGCTTGATTCTTTTCAAGTTCAGATTAATAACAAAATCATGCTACAATTACTATTAATTATGCACTTCTGAATGTTTGAAACATGGCTGGCTTTTGATAAAGTTCTACTGTTCAGCCTGTGGAGGGTTGTAAAAGGGCACCAAGCCTGGTAACTAGGATTAAAAAGCAAAGTGATCACACATTAATGGTTATGTCAATTGGAAGAAAGCTGGTCTCTTGTTATTTTAAGTTTTTGATGCACCAGAAGTTGCTAAGATAGGTATGTTTGCACAGTGGAACTAGTAACTTTGGTAAACTTATTTGCAATCAGTTGTCTGTTTTCCAAAGAAGTCGTTAATACTGGTTCTGCGGAAGCCTTCATTTAACATTCAGACAAAATGTATCATGCTCTCTTCTTCCATTCCTGGAGCAAATTCTTCCTTCTTTTGCATGTTGGTATTGATCACTTAAGGTAACCATGGTCATCATTAGACATGGTTTCCTCTCAAACCAAAGTTTGAATTCATGGTTTCAAGTCAAACCTAAATAGCATTAGCCATGGTTAGGCATATAACTTTTAACTATTACTTTGGCCCTGTTCACACAAGGGGCTTTGGGCCAGGAGCGGGACGGAACGGGGGTGGAGCAAACGGGCGCAATCCCACGGCAACATCTGGGAATCGTTGCCTGCCCGTCCCCGATCCGTCCCTCACGCCCAAAAACCCGCACTAAAAAAGAACCACCTACCTACGTGGTTCTTCGGAGTGGAGCGCCTCAAGCCGGGCCGTGGGATCACCGGTGCGTCCTTGCGGCGGCGCATCCTGGCCCCCGGCCGAACTGCGCATGCTCGAGCATGAGCAGTTCGACAGCCTCCCCCTCCCATCCGACTCTTCCTCCCCGGCATCTGATCATGCCGGGGAGCGCCGCGCCGCGGCTCAGGGGATCCGTGGGATCCCGCCATGGCATCTCAACTTTGTGTTTTCCCTGCCGTGTGGCAGGGACCTAAGAATGATAAATGGGTTTTATTTTACATTACATATCTACCATTCAGGGAAGAAACACTCTAGTCTGAACTGGGTTGTGAAACTTAAATGAACTCCAAATGTACCTAAAAATTGCATTAAAATAGGTACTACATGGTTTTGTTAAAAATCCAGGCTAAATGGGGTTGTTATGTAGCAATTTAATGAATACTTCCTAGCTGCAGAACAGCATATAGCTGGCCCATTGCACAGCCTCCCTACCTCCTACTGGAACCAGCGGGTAAGTAAAAGGTACCGTGGGTAGGAAGAAATGTTGGCTGTATCCACTTTCACAGTTGCGGTGCTGTCAAAAGACACAGGATAATTCTCAGTGTGATAATCCAGCATCTAGGGAAAGGGCCATAACTCAATGACAGAGCACCTGCCTGGCATGCAGAAGGTTCCAGGTTCAATCCCCTGCATCTCCAGCTTAAAAAGAAATCTGGTAGTAGGCAGTTTTCCCTCTAAGCTGTGGAGTCTTGTGAGCAAATATTCTACTTTGTGAGCTGCTGGCATTAAAGTTGTGAGCGAGTGATTTGGATACTGCATAAATTAGCTTGCTCTGGAGCCATCCTCCCTGAGCTAAGACAAAAATCTGTGAGCTGGAGGCTAAAAATCTGTGAGCTAGCTCACACTAACTCAGTTTAGAGGGAACATTGGTAGTAGGTGATGTGAAAGACCTCTGTCTGTGACCCTGGAGAGCCACTGCCAGTCTGTGTAGGCAATATTGACCTTGGTGCACCAATGGTATGAGTCAGTACAAAGCAGTGTCAAGTTTCTGGGCATAGAACAGAAGTCACTGGGGGTGTGGGGGTTGGTATTTGTGAATTTCATGCATTGCGCAGGGGGTTGAACTAGATGATCCTGGAAGTCCCTTCCAACTCTATGATTCTATGATTTTATAAGAGTTAATCTCTAGTCCCAAATCCACTAGCTACCAGAGGTCATTTTGGGGGGGATCGCGGGGGATCGCAGTTCCCCCGGGTGAGGTGTGTGTGGGGGGGGCACACGACGAAGCCCCGCCCCCCGCTTCCGGTCGCCCTCCTCCCGCCCGTCATTCAGCCAGGAGGAGGCAGGAGAAGAGGGAGGGTAAGTTTCTTCCTCCGAGCCTCTCCCCACCCCTGCCTGCCTGGGGCCAGGGAGGGCCTTGGTGGGGCTTCCTTGCACTCCCGCTGGCCTTGCAGGTCCACCGCCGGGCCTTATGATGTCAGGGGGTGTGGCATATGCTAATGAGTTATGCTAATGAGTTCCCCTAGCTCTTTTTCTACGAAACGACCCCTGCTAGCTACCAATAGTTTTTTTTTGGGGGGGGGGAATCAGAGGGGTGGGTAGTGAAGGGAAAGAAAGAGATCAGTTCTGTTTCCAAAATTATCACCTTCTTATTACCCACAGGTACATTCAAGTGTTCAGGTTGGACATATGTATTGACCTCTCTGTGCATTTACATTTAGATATAGGGCAGGTCTAAGAACTGTACTCCAAGGCTCGCTGTCAGTTCATCTTGCAGGGCTGCACTGTGTGGTAACCCAAAGGCTAATTTATCTTTTCTTAGAACTGACATTTATAACTGCTGGCCAGAAGTGACATCTGTACTATCCGGTCCTGACCTTGCTGATTGTTTCAGCTCCATGAAGGAATAGTATTAGCCAGCAAGACAGAGAACATTTTCAGCTGTCTGTGAAATCAAACCTGGGAAAGAAATAAAAGAGTCTTACAGCAGGACGTATAAACTATCTGAGAACCTACAGAACTATCTACTGCCTTCGGGCTTCAAAGGACCACTGGGAATATGAAATACAAGTCTGAGGCCTTCACGGTCGCCTTTCAAACTAAAAGAACGAAGGGAAAAAAAGAGATAAGAAATAAAGACACCTTGACCCCATTCGTCCCAGAATGGTCCTAATGCTGTGGAAATGATGCTCCTGAAGCTTCAAATGCCACCTCTGAATCCTTCTGAGGAAACCCCTAGGAATTGTTCCTCCTGTTCAGAGAAGTGGCCCAGTTCTAGAAGGAAATGCGTGTGAGATACCACACACCCGGTCTGGTTGGGTTTCTAAATGATAAGCGTTAATAATATGCTTCAAGGCAACGCTGCTTTTCTCCTTTTTGCAGAAGACTGGTGTCTGTCGCTCAAAAGTTCAAAAACAAATATTTGAAATTGTTTTTGGATGCCACTAGCATCTAGGGTCCAGGGCTCTTTTTGTAGCAGGAACTCCTTTGCATATTAGGCGACACCCCCCCTAATGTAGCCAATCGTCCAAGAGCTTACAGTAGCCCCTGTAAGAAGAGCTCTGTAAGCTCTTGGAGGATTGGCTACATTAGGGGTGTGTGGCCTAATATGCAAAGGAGTTCCTGCTACAAAAAGAGACCCGCCCAGAACCTTCCTGGCCGCTGGCAGGGTGTGGGGGGCAGGGTTGTCCGCTCCAGGTTAGGAAACTCCTGGAGATTTGGGGGTGGAGCCTGGGGAGGACAAGGATGTCAGTGGGCTACAAGGCCCTAGAGTTCTCCAGGGGAACTGTAGTCTGGAGATGAGCTGTAATTCCGGAGGCTTTTTGGGTTTCTCCTAGCAACTGGCATCCCTACTGGTATCCCAAGAATATGGGACTGTATGCAATTAAAGGTAAAGGTTTCCCTTGCTTGAAAGCCAGTTGAGTCCGACTCTAGGGTTGCGGTGCTCATCTCCGTTTCAAAGCCGAAGAGCCAGCGCTGTCCGAAGACGTTTCTGTGGTCATGTGGCCGGCATGACTAAACACCAAGGTGCACGGAACGCTGTTACCTTCCCACCGAAGTGGTACCTATTTATCTACTTGCAATTTCTTGCTTTCGAACTGCTAGGTTGGCAGGAGCTGGAACTAGAGATGGGAGCTCACTCCGTCATGCGGCACACTCGGGTCTTGAACTGCTGAACTACCGACCTTCCACAGCCTGCAGTTCAGCGTCTTAACCACTTGAGCCACCGCAGCTCCTTGTATGCAATTAGCCCAACAGTAAAAGTCATTCCAAGTAGAACAGAGCCTCAGTTCAGCTCTGGTCACATGTAGGTGCTAACATGAAATCATAGCCCTTTTCAGAGATCACATCCATGCATACCTGAACCCAGCAACTGTGCATATCAGGAGAATGAGCTGCCTGTGATGTGTCCCATACAGGGCTATTTTTGGGCAGGAACGCACAGGGCAAGTTGGCCACACCCAGCAGGAGCTCATTAGCATAATAGGCCACACCCAACAGCAGAAACACATTAGGATTGGCTACATTAGGGGTGTGTGGCCTAACATGCAAAGGAGTTCTTGCTACAAAAAAAGGCCCTGGGTTTTGGCAACAAACAAGGTAAACAGAATAAGAAGCAAAAGGTGGGTGTGGCTGGATGGCCACACTTCTGGTAACATGGGGGTGTGGCCTAATATGCCAGTGAGCTGTGCTGTCAGGGGGTGTGGCCTAATATGCTAATACGTTTCTGCTGTCACTGTGGCCTATTATGCTAATGAGTTCCTGCGGGGCTTTTTCCACAAAAAAAAGCCCTGGTCCCATACATGAAGTCATCATGTTGTCTGAACAGGGGAACAGGCACGTTTTGCCTGTTTTAATATGTGTGTACCAGAACCTGTTAAAAAATCCCAATGGTCTGTTGAGAGCCAATTTGGTGTAGTGGTTAAGAGCATGGACTCTAACCTGGAAGAACTGGGTTTGATTCCTCACTCCTCCACATGCAGCTACTGGTATGACCTTGGGTCAGCTACAAGGTCTTTCAGAGCAGTTCTTGAAAGAGCTCTCTCAGCCCCACCTACCTCACAGGGTGTTTGTTGTGGGGAAGGGAAAGGAATTGTAAACCGCTCTGAGACTCATTCAGGTAGTGAAGGATGGGGTATAACCCAATCGCCTCCACCTCCTCCTCCTCCTCCTCACATGCATTGTCCCTGTTCAGCCAGCTTGGTGACTATACACTGCAGACGGCTCTATGTGCATTTGGGAGGCTCCTGGTAGGTGGATGCAGTACCTGAAACCAGGGTGCTTTTTTGTAGAAAAAGCCCAGCAGGAACTCATTAGCATAATAGGCCACACCCAACAGCTGAGACTCATTAGCATATCAGGCCACACCCTGACACCACAGCTCATTAGCATATTAGGCCGCAGCCCCGTGTTGCCAGAAGTGTGGTCATCCAGCCACACCCACCTTTTGCTTCTTATTCTGTTTACCTTGTTTGTTGTCAAAACCCAGGGCTTTTTTGTAGCAGGAACTCCTTTGTATGTTAGGCCACACACCCCTAATGTAGCCAGTCCTAATGAGTTCCTGCTGTTGGGTGTGGCCTGTTATGCTAATGAGTTCCTGCTGGGCGTGGCCAACTCAGGAGCCAGCCGGAACTCCATTCCTGTGCGTTCCTGCCCAAAAATAGCCCTGCCTGAAACAGGCCTTAACCGTATAAGGGAGTAGACAACAATGCAAGTTCAAAGTGGATCTCATTCAAAGCCGTGCAATGAAGACAGATTGCTTTTTTTACTGGAATGGGGGTAAAGGCTGGGCTGGGCAGGGTTTGGACAGGGGAGGGGCCTCAGCAGGGTAGAATGCCACAGAGCCCACCTTCCACGGGAGCCACGTTCTCCAGGGGAACTGATCTCTGTCATCTGGAAATCAGCTGTAATTGCAGATGTCTAGGTCCTACCTGGAGGTTGGCAAACTTACACTATCCCTTCAAGCATCTCAAGCGTTCATTCATAGCCAACATCCCTTCATGACTGGGCCAAGGTTACCCCCTGAGGTTACGACAGAATGAAGCTTGAACCTGTGCTCTTCCTGTCTAAATCTAACACTCCAACCAAAAGGGGTTTTCAGCTATAGGGACTCTGGACTGTATGGCGTTACACCATGCTGAGGCCCCTCCCCTCCCCAAACTCCATTCTCTGCTGGCTCCGCCCCTTCACGCATTTCCCTACCTGGAGCTGGCAACCCTAATAGGTGGTACAAATGGGAACCCAAAAAGACTTGAAGGAGGCATCTCAACCCCCCACGAAGTACTACTTCTTTCCCTTTCCTGAAAGCCCCCATAGCTTCCCCCCTTTGCCTACTTCTTTCTCGCCAGTTTGGTGAAGTGGTTAAGTGTGCAAACTCTAATCCGGGAGAACCAGGTTTGATTCCCCACTCCTCCACTTGCAGCTGCTGGATGACCTTGGGCAGGCCATAGTTCTCTCAGAGCTGTTCTCTCACAAGCAGTTCTCGAAAGAGCTCTCTCAGCCCCACCTACCTCATAGGGTGTCTGTTGTGGGGAGGGGAAGGGAAAGGAGATTGTAAGCCACTCTGAGACTCCTTCAGGTAGTGAAGGGTGGGGTATAAATCCAATCTCCTCTTCTTTCTTCTAAGGTTGTCAACCTCCAGGAGGGGTCTAGAGATCTCTTGGAATCATAACAGATCTCCCAACTACAGAGATCTGTGCACCCTTAGGGTTGCCAGCTCCAGGCTGGGAAATCCAGGATATTTGGGGGTACAGCCATGGAAGGGCAAAGTTTGGGAAAGGAAGCGACCTCAGCAGGGTATAATGCCACAGAGTTCAACACCTAGAGTTGCCAGTCCCCCGGTGAGAGTGGGGGATCCCCTGATTTCATGGGCTCCAGCCTGCCACCAGCCAGCTGGCTGGCAGGGAAGCCCCCCCCCCCCCCCACCCAGGCCGGGGGGGGAGACACCGTGGTGCTGGGTGTGACATCCCTGGTGTGGTGATGTTCCATGGTAGTGACGTCATCACACTTGGGATGTCACACACAGCAAGATCCCTCCCACCCCCTGCCAGCAGAAGAAAAGGACTTGGCAACCCTACCACCATCCAAGACAGCCATTTTCTTCAGGGGAACTTATCTCTGTCATCTGGACAGCAGTTGTTATTCTGGGTGATCGCCAGTGCCCACCTGGAGGTTGGCAACCTAGTTCCCCAGAAGGAAATGGCCACTTTGGAGGGTGGAATCTATGGCATTATAGACATCTGAGGTTCCTCCCCTCCTCAAACCCACCATCCCCAGGTTCCACGCCCCCAAATCTCTAGGGATTTCTTAACCTGGAGTTGGCGACACTATCCCTTTTCCACACAACAGCCAATTTACCTTTATCTGCCCCTCTGTCTTATGCTTTCCCTCTCCCCCCCCCCAAGTGGGGTCACCCAAGTTTGCAAAAAAATCTGTTTAGTGTAAGCGTGGCTCCACTCTGTGGATTTAGGTGCCCACAGATGGGGGGGCACACTTAGAAAACAGTATACAGATGTTCAAAAATACATCAGCAGGATCAGGGTCCTTCCAAATACACTCCCATGCCCCTTCCACCATACACTGTTTCCTCCTGGAGGGATCAGAGCTTAACTGACAGGCCCGTAGCTAACCATGTTTTTCTCAGGGGGCCCACCAACAATGTTCCCTCTAAGCTGTGGAGTTTTGTGAGCAAAACTTCTACTTTGTGAGCTACTGCCATTAAAGTTGTGAGAGAGCAATTTGGCTGCCGCATAAATTAGTTTGCTCTGGAGCCATCCTTCCTGAGCTAAGAAAAAAATCTGCGAGCTGGAGGTTAAAAAATGAATCTATCTGATCCCCTTTTAAAGCAGTTTATTCCTATGATAAGACTGCTCTTAACACTGGAGGCTGTACCATGAGATAGTTGGAAACCCTTCGAAGACTAGAGCAAACTACTGGTCGCTTACACACACATGTAAACACAAAAAGGAGCTACCCTTTCAGCTGCAAATACATTACAGCTGCTCTTCCTTGAGAGTAACTGACCATCCTTTATGGTATCTTGTCACTGATGAGGTTTGAAAATAGGCAAGATGGCTGTACTTGGATCCTTCTTGGGGCAATCCACGCAGCTAAAAATGGGCAACTTTCCAAGGGCACCTGAGATGTTGCAGACCCCAAGGAAATCTCCCAATTCCAGCTCAGAAAAGCACCTGGGGGGAAAGTAGTGGAGCATTCAAGCTATGGCTCCCATTTAGTGTTGGCCTCCCTGGGGCTACAATAGCTGCCCAGTTCTGTGGACTCCTGATCCCTGCCCTGCACGACAGAATACACTAGAGAAGCAAAGAACTGAAAGAGTGACAGATAGAAATTTGAGAGTTGAAATTAATATTGAATATCCTCTTTCTATCGACTCACCACTTCCTTTTAATATCGTGCAGCTTGTTACAGCGTGTCTCTTATGACCGGGTGTGACCTTCCATTATTCAGTGTAAGGAAAGGATGACACATACATTAAAAAATCTTCATCATTTCCAGAACTAAACTCACAATGTATTGGCAGTAGGAATTAATGTAAAAAAGGCTACAATGGGCATTGTACCAAGACTTCTTTATTTGCATGGTAAAAGTGCTCTGATTTCTGTAATCTTTATTATACGCTGCATTGCCTTAATTTTCCCTTAAATTAATTAGAGCCATGGTGTCTTTAAGGCTTTTCTTTAAAAAAATTAGCTGCTTGCTTATTGCTTATTGACTTGCTTGTAAAACTTATCTTTTGTGAATAAGTATTCTGTTTTTTCCTAGCATACAAATTACTTGTTCAGAGAGTAGATGAACAGAAATTTGAAAATGGTGTTTGCTGAAGAACAACATGGGACAACAATACTCTGACTTTTCAGTGAATGCCAGTCTTTGTGACTATCACTGTGTTTAGCACCATGCCCACTGGACAAGAAATGCCAGTGACTGGAGTTTCTTGTCCAGTGCGCATGCTGCTAAACACACCCAAGTATTACAGTAATCTACAATATGATCACTTTATTACACAGATGTATCATTTATTCTGAAAAGATTCCTTCCCTTGCAGACGCTGTTATCTCTGTATTTGTGGTCTTACAGATGAGTTAGTACAGTGGGCTGGATCCAGCCAGCTTTCCCACTCAACCTTGTCTAATTCTTCTCCTTACTACAGTTGCATCCCAGATGGCTTTTGTCCATGATTCCTCTTTGGTGGTCCAAAGGGTTCCACTCTTCCCCTTTTTCACCATTGGGAAATCTGGTTGGAGTCAACCCAGTATTTCTGGCCACTGTATCCTCCTTGAAGTAATGAGGATTGCTTTCTAAAATCTATATTTCAGTGGATTTTTTTCTTAAATCAGGGATGCTGAGAAGTTTGCAAAAAATAGCAACCAACATCCAACCTTACCCAGGAGTCATTTCATAGAAAAAGAGCTAGGGGGACTCATTAGCATAACTCATTAGCATATGCCACACCCCCTGACATCACCGGAAGTGTGTCATAAGGCCACGCCCCCTGACATCACTGGGGTTCCCATTCCTAAGGTGGAGGCAGGGGATCTCCCCCTTTCATGGGCTCCTGCCTGCCACCTGCCAGCTGGCTGGCAAGAGGAAAATCTCCCCACCCCCAAAACTGCACAATGCACTGACGTCACCCGGAAGTGACATCAGTGTGTCAGAGAGACAGAGAGACACAGTGAGAGAGAGACAGAGAGAGCGAGAGAGAGAGATACGGAGAGACACAGTGAGAGAGAGACAGAGAGAGAGAGCGGGCGGCTGTGCATGGGGGAGCCGCCACCGCCAGAAGCAGCCCCGTCGTCCCACGGCTCGCCCACGCTGCCGTGACCCGCCCAGGCCACCTCCTCCTCCTCACAATCGCGCCCTCCTGCTCCTGGCCGCGGAAGGGGGCTCCGCGGCCAGGAACAGGAGG
>NW_015175403.1:212887-220681 GCF_001447785.1 Gekko japonicus | reverse complement strand
GCCCGCTTGCTGCACCGAGCGTGACGGGAAAGGCGAAGCCGGGAGGCGGCTGGGAAACCTGCTCGCTCGTCCGCGCCCAACGCAGCGCGCCCTGCCTCCTCCCCACAGCCGGTGGCGACCTCCAGCGGGCACCAGCAGGGAGCTCCAGGCCCCGCCCTCCCGCACCTCACCCGGGGGGATGGCGTCCCCCCGCGTTCCTCCCCCAAATGACCCCTGATTATCAGCTGATTGTCAGGTCTGGCATCCACTCTCACGTGAAGTCTGCCCTTGAGTATCTCACATAGCAAAAGTTTAGCTACAGATTTTTTGTACATTTTTACCACATTTTAATTTGCTATTTCTAAATTGTCCTTACTTGCCAAGAGTAGAATGGAGCACTTAATAAATTAATTTTTTAAAAACACACTAAAAGTGAAAGTTTTGCTCTTGATTGTCTTATACGGAATAGTTCAAGACTGGACTAGTGTATAACATTTAATTAGCATGGCAGGGCTCCATTCAGCCATTGTAATTTGTCTCTCTCTCTCTCTTCAAAGAAATACATACATTGTTATATATGCCTCTTTTCTTTTTTGCTACGAGGCACATTTCAAAAGAACAGGCACACTTCCATATGCAACACCATATCAATCTGATTATATTCCACATAATAAGGCATGCCTACAGATAAAATAACACTTGGATATTTATTTCGAAGGACGACTTTGATGTTAAGTGAGCTAACAAAATCTTTAAACTTAAAAGGCAAGATGGAGAATTTCTGTGTCATTGCAATCAGGCTATATCCTCAGTGGAAGTCAGTGCTCCTTACAAGTGCTGTATGCTATGAGATCCACTGGGAACCTTTGGGATCAATTCCCAATGCAGTTATGGGAAAGATATCCAAAAGCATTGCTCTGCTCTAGTGTAACTCAAACCCATGTTGTCAGTATCGTCTTTGAACCGCATAGACTCCAAGGACACGGTGTCTGTTACATATTTCTGAGTATAAATGAATGATAGATAGTGGAATGAATGAAAATTAATGGTTTTGAGAAAGATATTTTCCAAAGAATATGCCTTCATGTAACTGTAATATTTCAAGAGAACACTGGTCCCCAAAAGAGGCTTCTATGAATGGCATGGCATTGGAAAAGGTGCAGAAAAAGGCAACTAAAATGTTTAAGGGGATGTTAACACCTTCTCTATGAACAAATATTAAAGAGGTTAGGGCTCTTCAGCTTGGAGAAACGACAACTGAGGGGTGACATGACAGAAGTTTACAAAATTATGCATGAGATACAGAAGTTTACAAAATTATGCATGAGATAGAGAAGGCACTATGAAATCCTGTGAGGTAGTTTAGGCTATGACTGTGTGACTGGTCCAAGGTTACCCAGTGAACTTCCATGGCAGAGTGGGGGTTCATGCCTGGGCTCCCCAGTTCCTTGTCTGAAACTCTAACCACTGTAGAAGATGGGGTGGCTGTTGTCGAACAGTGGGAAGCAGCCAGGCTTGGATGACTCGTGCAAGTTGGGTTGTAGCAAGTCACACATAGTTTTTGCTGGCCCTGACCCTGATGAGTCATTTCTCAAAGGCCAAAACAGCCCTGGAAACAGCCCCCCCCCCCCGGCTTTTACTGACAGAAACCACAGCTTGAAGGCTGGTGATATTGTTGTGGCTGCATAGCAACAGCAAATGAAGGCATTCATTTTTTAAACCTACAGGTGGTCCCCCCCCCAATCTTTAAAAGATTTTTCTGCAAACTTGGGACTTCCCCCCCCCAAGTTTGTAGACAGATACAACTCACCTCTTCATAGTTTCATAGTTCCAGTCCTCCAGTCTCCAAATTTAAGTATCCATAGATTTGGCCATGTTGAGATTTAGATATATCGATAATAAATATTTACCTATATACCAAATTAGCACTCAAGGCTATTAAAGAATTTATCATCGTTAAATACTACATAGTAAACAACTGCTTGGATTCTGTAGAAAACCCCTACTGATTGAAGGGACTTCTGACACCTGAATGGGACTTCGTCACCTTCACCCTCCTGCAGCAGCCCCAAATGACACCTCAAATGCTTCTACTGAATCACTAGGAACAGACTGAGGGGAAGCAGTGGATCTATAGTGGGAAGGGGGAGTGATCAATAATAATCTTCCCTTCAGTTAGCAGAAATTCTGTTTGGAATTCAACCAAATGTAACACCAGTTTGGTGTAGTGGTTAAGTGTGCGGACTCTAATCTGGGAGAACCGGGTTTGATTCCCCACTCCTCCACTTGCACCTGCTGATGTGACCTTGGGTCAGTCACAAGCTCTGGCACAGCTGTCCTTGAAAAAGAGCCGTTTGTGTCAGAGCTCTCTCAGCCCCCCCCCCGACCTCACAGGGTGTCTGTTGTGGGGAGGGGAAGGGAAAGGAGTTTGTAAGCCGCTCTGAGACTCCAAGTGAAGGGTGGGGTATAAATCCAATCTCTTCTTCTTCTTCTTCTTCTTCTATTATGATTACATTCCATGCACTTAAATATGTTGCTGTCTACCCGTGTTCCCTCTAAGCTGAGTTAGTGTGAGCTAGCTCACAGTTTTTTAGCCTGCAGCTAACACATTTTTGTCTTAGCTCAGGAAGGAGGGCTCCAGAGCAAACTAATTGATGCAGTAGCCAAATTGCTCACTTACAACTTTAATGACAGTAGCTCACAAAGTATAATTTTTGTTCACAAAACTCCACGGCTTAGAGAGAGCACTACTGTCTACATGGGGGGGGGGGTTTACAGGAAGAGGGGCCCAAGAGTTTGTTTTGCACTGCATGCTGGGTTACTCCTCAGTTGCCATGCAGAACAGGAATACTGTTGGAGTGCAAGAGTAAGTTCTCATTAAAATCTGTTGGAAGGGTGAGTGAGTGGAAGAGAGCCATATTCTTATTGCTGTTTTTATGCCCAAAGAACATAGTTAGCAGAAGAAGAGGAGGAGGAGGAGGAGATTGGATTTATACTCTACCCTTCACTACCTGAAGGAGTCTCAGAGCGGCTTACAATCCCTTTTCCTTCCCCTCCTCACAACAGACACCATGTGAGGTAGGTGGGGCTGAGAGAGCTCTGAGAGAACTGCCCTTGAGAGAACAGCTCTGAAAGAACTTATGAATGACCCAAGGTCACATCAACAGCTGCATGTGGAGGAGCGGGGAATCAAACCCGGTCCTCCTGGATTAGAGTCCGTGCTCCTAACCACTACCCCAAACTGGCTCACTAGTGGTATAAGTTTTGGCAGTACTGATCATGTCTTTTGCAGGGAGATAGTCATCTACAGCATTCGTGCTCTCTGAGGTGGCACTCAGAGCCCTCTCTGTGGGCACGCGTGCCATCGCCCCAGCCAGGCCCAGACCATCATTAAAGTGTCGAATTCTCTGCCAAATAATTTTAAGTCAGTGAAAGCATTTGGGATTGCTTTCCTTACTTTGTTTGGATCATCTTAAGTTAATGTATGAGTTGTTTTTTCTAAAGTAAAACCTCAGTATTCAGGTTAGATTGCCGTGTTGGCACTTTGCGATAAATAAGTGGGTTTTGGGTCGCAGTTTGGGCACTCGGTCTCTAAAAGGTTCGCCATCACTGGTCTAGTACCTGTACTTGCTAGCACTTTGAAATGGTGATGGTTTTAACTGTTTTATCTGTTTTGAACACTGTATGTTTGACCATATTGCATATATGTTGTAAGCTGCCCTGAGCCCACCTCGGCAGGGAGGGCGGGATAAAAATAAAATGAAATAAATAAATAAATAAATAATTTATATAATTGCAGTGCCATCCTAAGTAGAGTTATACCTTTCTAAAACCACTGAAGTAAACGGGTTTAGGAGGATGTAACTATGCCCAGGATGGTACTGTTAATTATTAAAATACTTGTTTTAAATTGGTATGTGCACGTATTCAAGAATCTATCCCAAAAAATTCAAGGGGGAAAACCATCTCCCTGCTTGGTAAAGACAAATCTGAAATACTGGCACGGAGGAAGTAAAGCATAAATTTATTTAATACTGCTACAGCTTCCTTAATATATAATGTGTTCAAATGTGATACTGTCACTGCACTTTAGATAAGCAGCAGGATCTGTTAATACCCCAAATTTTGGATTTGGCATATTATTTTTTGATTTAGCCTATTACTTTTGACTCCAGAAAAACAATACCCAATGAAAACTGACAGTCTAGTACAGAAAATATTCCAGTCCCCCAAATTCTCAATCCCCCCCCCCATTACGGATTTTGGTTCTTTTAAAAAAAGTTTATTCTTAAACCTCTGCAACAAAGGGTATAATCCACATTTATTGGAGTACTCCATAAAACCCAGTTAGACTCATTTCGAAATAAACATGAATACAAAAACTTAAACACAAAAAAAATCAGTAAATACATTTATTTCTGGACCACCGTAATAATTTTAGCAAACTGTCTTTTAGAATAGGAGACATTTGGAGCACGTAATGCTGTACAAAAATAGCATCATATCATACCTTTCTGTTTCTTTTACAGATGTCACTATCTTGGCCTTTTCTCTGTGCTCCTGTCACTTAAAGTTGCATCGGGGGTTATAGGTAGATACTTTATTCGACAGCCTCTCTGGCAGGAACCTCAGCGATTCTCTCTTTTAATCATCGTGGTGTTGCTTTAACAGAAAAAAGAAGTTTCATTTGTAATTTAAGAGTCCATCAACTTTCGGGCAGGAAGTGTCATCTTAAAACTGCAAGAGAATTCTTAAGTTGGCTTCTTTTTCAGTCGAAGCCCTAGATGCAGAATAAAAACACACAGAAGTCATTCATGAAGATGCTGATATAGAACACAAGTCACTTGGGTGGACGGTGAGAACAATAGGGTTCCGTTTTCTGCTGAGATGTTTGGGGATGAATAATGCATGTAAGAGGATAACGGCTACCCTGTTTTGACTCGGGGGAAAAAAAGATGGGAACAGGATGTCCCAATGATTCATTATTCAAGCCTGCCATTCCAGTTAAAATTATTGATTATCAGCCTACAAAGAGATTACGATGAAGGAAATAACTGGAAACTTTGAAGTGGAGGGTGATAACTACTGGATGGTTTTGAATAAAACAGAAAAATAGCTCATGCATACAATTACCAAATGCAACAGAGTCCAAGGCTTCTGTATCTTTAATAGCTATGCATTTGGCAAAACTACATCTTTTCCACAACTAAAAGAGAGCAGAAGGCTGGCCTCTTATTACACCTAACCAACAAGTTCACACATAAAAGTGTACTTTGCATGCAGGCTGAGACAGAAACACATACGCACTTGTTTCCGTGGCTGTGTTTTTCCTTAAATCCCATTATTGCCCAAGCTGGACTGTTTCACTAAATGCAGCTTATGGGCTGAACTGCCCTTCCAAAGTTTTTACTTTTTAATTGTATATTTTCGAAACCACAATACGGATGAAGAAAACTAAATCAAAGATTACAACGTCAGAAGTCTAGCATAAATTAATGAGATGAACATACGATAAAAATAAAAAAACAATACATATTGATTCTTCAATTTCAGTAAGATAAGAGTATCTAGAATACTTTATAGTTACCACAGACATAGACCATCGATCACATTAGGAATTCCATCTTGTTTTAGTACGTATTCCATAATGGGAAACCAAGTTGTACCAAAGTTGGTTGAGGAAATTTGAGAATCAAGATAGGGTAGGTGGTCAGTTATTTTTGCCGTAACGTATTGGTCCCATCGTTTTTTGTGCCATAAAAATAAATCTGGGATTATTTTTCCAGCATGAGGCAACTGCAGTTTTAGCAGCGAATAAAAGAACTGAAATGGTGTCAGAGAGGGAAGAAGAGCAATTTCTAGGTTTTCAGCTATTAAGAAATAAGTGATTCGGGGTATGGGAAAGTTCAATTCCTGACCAGTGGCATTCTTTACACTCTTCTGTCCAGCCCAAATGTGTTATTCTTCTTTGCATATGAAGAAAGAGAGGGCAAACTGCATTGACATTAACGTACATCATATGTTTTCAAAGACATGCCGGCTTCCCCTTTTTCTACTCCTCTCCTCCAAAGTGTAAGGCTGCAATGCCTCTCGTTCTAAACGTGCCTTATTTCAATTGTCGTTTCAATTGCCTCTGCAAGAGATTCCCGCGTCCTAGCAAGATAGATTCTGTTTGTAAGTTCACACCGCTGCTCTCACTTTGAAACACAGGTTATTAGCACCGTGGGGGCTTGTTACTTGCATGCCATCGACCTAACTTTGGCATCTCTTCCTAACACCTTCTTCCATGATGTCACATGGCTACTGTTTTTTTTTGGGGGGGGGGAGGACAGTAGAGAGAATGCAACCCATGCAGAAACACCACAAGAGGAATCTCTGAGCAAGAATTTAAAGTGATTTCACTGGCAAAAGTTTTCTCCCCATTTTGGCACAGGAGCTGAGAAGAAGAAGAAGAAGGAGAAGGAGAAAAGGCTTTAAAGGAGAAAAGCTACCGCTGTCATCACACTTTCAAAAAGCACTCGCATGCCAATTTGAAAAGAACTGCTAGTTCAGCGATTTCTTAAATAACCTGTTCCTTTCTTCATAATCATCCAATATATTTCCTTCACCTTTTGACTATTTCAGGCTTTTTAATAAAGTAAAATACTCAATTTTTTTGCCAGAATTATATTTTAGAAAGCGCCTCTGAAATATATTATCCATCCATGCTTTTTAAAAAAACGGCTGAATTAATGTGGAATTTCTGATTTGCTGAAAAAAAAGGGGGAGGAGGGGGAAGAAAGTCTTAACTTCTACCCAGCCTCCAAATACACTTTTCATCTATTCACACTTCCAAATTAATCTTACAGTAACCTTTTTATCAGGGGTAACAGAATCATTCTGATAGTTCTAACACACATATAAAAGCATTGTATCTATGGGGGAAAACACAAAAAACAGATTCCACCTCCTTCTCACCAGTTCACATTTTCTGTTCATTGCTCCAATCGTAGTTCTCACTCAATAGCTTTTATACCTTCCTCTCTCTCTCTCTCTCTTTTGAGGCTCTTGTCTCTCTCTCTCTTTCTTTTTCCCATTAGGATTCGAATGGGCTGGCTCTTTAGCCAATATGTCGATATATGGCTGAATACACTCATAGAAAAGCAGCGTCCCCTTTTGTTTGGGGTCCCTGTATGGGTGAGCGTCCTTCCACACCAGTAAGCAATGGCTTCTCCTCACAGTGGGAACTTTCCAATAATTGCCAGAACAAATTAAACTGGAGCTTATCTGTTCCTTTCCCCTTTCAGTTGGAAAATGGAGGGAACCAAAGAACAAGCGATGACAATATAGTGTAGAAATAGATTGGATACAGCCGGTACCCGGCCATGTCATGGACACGCTGCCTTTCATGGGTGAAGTGGTATTGCATCATGAGCACTTTGAAAGTGTCTTCCCAAATTTGGTGAAGAATGTCAAAAAAGTAGGCTAACAAGAATTCACTCATACAGAACCACTGAAGATGGTTACAGAGGAACAACTCTTATTTCATGCAATGTATGGTCACAAGCAGAGACTCTGAAGGCTTGGTGGAAGGGAGCGGTGGCACAGTGGGTATATATCCCACTGTCTTAACATCCAAACTGTGTTAGTTCGAGCCCCATGCTGGTGTGAGCAGCCAGCCTGTGGTCCCCAGCTCATCGTCCACCCAGTGATTTGAAAGCTTCGGCGAGTAGATAAAATGGGAACCACTCCTTAGAGAGGGTGGGCACACCAATCTCCCTTGTGGGAGGGTGTTAGCTGACGGTCGGGACGTCCTGGTCGAGGTCGGGAAAAGGC
>NW_015175403.1:171056-212723 GCF_001447785.1 Gekko japonicus | reverse complement strand
CGTGTGCAATTAAACGAATATATGTTGTCTTCCCTATCCCCTATGAACATTGTTAGTCCCCTGTCTATAATGTGTAACTGTAAATCGCTTTGAGCCCACTGGGGAAAGCGATTAATAAATTGAGAGTATTATGATGATGATGATGATGATGATGATGATGATGATGATGATGATGATAATGATGATGATGATGTCCAGGTATTTTACTCTGAGACAGCAACAGTTCCATAGCTACAAAGGGCCAGATTTTAATACTGTGGTGATGGTGGAAAGTGTCATCAAGTAACAGGTGACTTATGGGGACCCCTCATGGGGTTTTCAAGGCAAGAGAATTTCAGAGGTGGTTTGGCCATTGCATGCATAGCAATCCTGGATTTCCCTAGAGTTCTTCCTTCCGAGCAATGCTCTCTCTAAGCTATGGAGCCCTGTGAGCAAAAATTCTACTTTGTGAGCTACTGGCATTAAACTTGTGAGCAGGTGATTTGGCTACTGCATAAATTAATTTGCTCTGGAGCCACATCCTTCCTGAGCGAAGACAGAAATGTGTGAGCCGGAGGTTAAAAAAAAATCTGTGAGCTACCTCACACTCACTCAGTTTAGAGGGAACACTGCTTTCAAGTACTAACCGGGGCTGACCCTGCTTAGCTTCTGAGACCTGATGATATCAGGCTAGCCTGGACCATACACATCAGGGTGATTTTAATGTGATGGAATGCAATTTTTAAAAGCTTAGAAGTACTGTACAAACCGCTGAAGGGCTATGAAGAGTTAATTCTTCACAGAGCCAGAAAGCCTTGAGTGACATGCTGTTCCAAGAGACCTCATTGGTTAGCATCAGCTGGGCAGAGAAAGACTTCTGAACTGGATGCTGAGGAGAATTCAGTCTGATTTCAGCCTTAGTTGAGAAGAGCCAAGTACTGACAATTTTGGGATTCGGCCCTGACTGAGAGCAGCTTAACACAGATAGGAGAACTGGAGAAAGTTGGCAAGGATGAGTGGTTAGATGGAAACCTCCATTCAGGCCAAAGAAAGGGGATAGATATTCTAGTGAGAGGAGAATTTTCCTACCCAGTCAGACAAAGAGTTAGCTCTGAAGAGTGCAGAGATCCCTGGTCTGGTATGGTTAGAGCTGCCTGTTCTAACACGAGTACAGTATGAGGTTTCATGTGCAAGCACACTTCCTCAGATACTGTGCCACTCATCTTCTGCACATGAAACCTTATACCATGAATACAACTTTGTTGGTCTTACAGGTGCCACTGGACTCAGACTTTGCTCTGCTGCTTCAGACCAACACGGCTACTCCACCTGAATCTAATGTCTGTGTATTTACTGATTTTACCTCAGAGTTATCTATATTGAGTTCCCTCACGAATTTTACCTCTGATTTCAGGGGTCATTTCGTAGAAAAAGAGGTGCAGGAGCTCATTAGCATAACTCATTAGCATAACTCATTTGCATATGCTACACCCCCTGACATCACTGGAAGTGTGTCAGAAGGCAATACCCACCGCTCAGGCTCCACTGGACTGTTTTGGATGGCTACCTATTGGGGGGGGGATATGCAGCTCTGTCCTTGCCGTGGAGGGAGAGCTTGTACCTGAATAAAACTTGGTCTTAAAGGTGCCACTGGACTGTTGGGGGCGGGGGGGCTCTGCAGCTTACCTGGCTGCTTCTTGCTCTGACTGAGGGCTTCTGGGAGCAGTGGGTGGGGCTTGTCACATGTGCCCGCCCCCTGGGCTCTTTACTGCCGGAGCTCCGCTCCTGTGCGCTCCTGCAGGAAATGACCCCTGTCTGATTTCACCTGACCTTTCCCCTCTATGTTGAATAAAATATTTTGTTAATTTGAAAACTTCTTGAGAGCCATTTAAGTTGTATAAGTTAAAAGGGGCTTCCATTCATTCCCTCAAGTCCCTGGGCTGAGCAAACAGCCAAAATATTTTACTGTGACAGGGCGGGATAGCCAGAATTCTTCAGGAAAGAAGAAAACGGATAATTAGAGGTTGGCTCAGTAACAAAAGGGAAAGAAAAATAGAGGGAAAAATCTTGCCTCTGAGGTAGGGACATTGCTGGGGCCGTCATAAATACCATTCCTTATATTAATGCTCGAGTGGAGCCAATGGTGGTGGGGAAGGCTAGGCATTCCTCTAAGCATTTGGGTGTGGTGGGAAAAGCTCCCCTACTGTATGCCTGCATCCATACAGGCACATGATACTTTTGCAGGGCTTACTGAGGTCATCGCTTCTCTCAATGTACACGTTTGTGTCCCTTGTTCCTTCAGAATTCCCTTCTCATGTGATCTGTAATTCCTTACCACCCAGGAAGCTGCTTGTTGTTCTTTCTAGATGATGGATGATGGTTCCTGCCATCAAGGAAGCATGAATGTGACCACTGAATTGTGTTTAATGGCATTAACAGAACTGCAAGTTTCCTTTTGCAAAGCATTAATGCCTATTAGGATGTCAATATGGGCTACGCCTCTGTATGATTTTCTCAGCACACAGGAAGTAACAATTTGATGGAGAAGAATACTTCAGGAAATAGTAAAGAGTTAGTTATTCTAGTAATCATCTTACAAAAAAAAAAGCAGTTCAGGATTTGGAAAACACACTCTTCTGTTTCTCTTGCAACAGGAATCATAACAGCTTCGTACAAATCTTAATGCAGCCACATTTGGAGCACTGCGTACTGTCTTATTTCTCAGCAAGAATATTATACTTGGAAAAGACACAGAATAAGATGACAGAGATGATTAACAGGTTCAACATATTTGGAGGTTTTAAGTTTAGAAACTGAAGCACTATTTTGGGACGTTATAGAGGGTTACAAAATTGGATTGGAGAGAGTTGATGGAAATTTTCCATTTTTTAAATCAGTACCAGAACTTGGGTTCACCAAATTAAATTCATTGGCAAAAAGGCTGGGGGAGGCTGAAGAACGAACTTTCCCCACACATCACATATTTGACTCATGGAATCAACTCTGATAAGATGTAATAGAGTAAGTGTAGCTTGGATGACTTTAAAAAAAGGTTAGACAAATTCAGAGCATGGAAATACCTATTCCAAAATAATACCAAGTTCATTTGCTTGAATGCTAATCAGATCCTTCAGCTGCACTATAGGAGGAGGAGTAGCAGGTTTAGTGAGTTGTGTGTCCTGGGAAAGCAAGGGAAGAGGCAGTGAATGTACCCACCAGCTGTCACCTTTTCTCTGATGGAAGACCTTGCTTTCCCCTTGCCTCATGGGCATCAAGAGCCAAAAGGGTCCAAACAACAGACTGGGTGGAGGGTGACATCAGAGATGTTCTGATCTATACCTGGGAATATTACTTGTGAATGATTTTGTGGCAGAGACTGAAGAACAAGACTCCGAGTTGCCATCGGTTCCAAGAGGGGGAGCTCACCATCTGCAATCAAGTAAAGGAACACCCAACCACATGCCCTTTGTCGAGCCTTGGAACACTTGCAGGAGGCAGCCTCAATAAGCCCGCCCAATGCAGTGCAGGGGCTGGCCAATCCCTCCTCAGACACGGAGGAGCAGGGGATGTCCAACAGACTGTAAACTCTAGATCAGAGGTGTCAAACTCAATTGTTACGAGGGCCATATCTGACAAAAATGTTACGTTGTTGGGCAGGGCAATGTGTGCCATGAAATGTAAGCCGCTCTGAGACTCCAAGTGAAGGGCAGGGTATAAATCCAATCTCCTCCTCCTCCTCCTCCTCTCCTCCTCCTCCTCCTCCTCTCCTCCTCCTCCTCCTCCTCTCCTCCTCCTCCTCCTCCTCTCCTCCTCCTCCTCCTCCTCTTCTGCTTCTTCTTCTTCTTCTTCTTGTAAGGTACTTCCTTGCAACTTGTGCTTCCTGCCTGTACAGAGATTTAGTGGATGAAAGTTATTTTAGGAACCCAAAGTGACTGATCCTTAGGGAAGACCATTTTGGGGAAGATTCCTATCCATATGCCCAAAGACTACATACATTGCTCAAGGGGACTGGAAGTCCTGAATGACGGCTCTGTCCCAGGTTGGGGAGGTGCACAAAGGATGGGAATGGGGAGCAAGATAGCCAGGAAGGGTGAACCCAACATTCCCCTCCACAGAGGCATAGAGTAAAGGTGTGCCAGAGGCAGCCTCTTCCACTTTTGTACTAGCAAATCTATAACTGGAGATTCTCTGGTGGTGGGAAGCCACTCTGTTTCTTGTCCCATTAGAAAGAGGGAATCCAAACTATTTAAAGTTTCCCACAAGTCCTGCCTTCACGGCGGCTTGGCTCAGGTCAACAATGGGTAAACGAAGGGGGGAACCAAGGGCTGAGGAAGCATGGATTGTGATAGTGCAAACCTCCATGTTCAGAGGTCGCACACCTCTGGAAACCATGTTTTGAGAAAAAGCAAAAGAGAAGAGCTATTAACTTCATGTCCTCTTTAGAATGGCTGAAAACAGGGTGTCAGACTCCACGGACTCCAGTGGCATCAGGCAAAGTTTCTTTGTTTTCAGTGGTTACACTTTGCTAACGTATCACTCAAGCTTACAGTGTTGCAGCCCCTTTGTCTGAACAAGAATGCAATACAGAATCTTTCTATGCCGTAGTCCTGCTCTTAATAGAGTTGTTAAAGAGTGGGACAAACTCCCCTGAAGGGTGATGTATCAGAGAAATGACAAAGTACTTGACACTGTAACACCACTTTGCAAGAGTAGTTGTACCCGTAAGAGTACCAAGATAAGGACAGGCTTGACACAGCTTGTTCAACAGGCTCGCTTGAGTAGAACTGCTTGGTATGGAATGACCTATTAAGTATACAGTATTATTAACAGGAAATGGATGGAGAATATTGAATGTTACAGTAACTGGAATTAATCACTTTCCCTTCAAAGCTATACCATGAGGCTGCCACATCCAGCATCAACAGTCCAGCTTCCAAGAAATGCATCCAGTCTTCTGGAACTTCTATAATGAACGTAAGAAACTTCCACTGCCATAGTGTTGAATGTATCGTGGTATATTAGAGAAGCAATGCAGGAGGAACTGGCCTAACATGCTATTTCCTGCTTTCGTGCATACTAGAATTCCCGTAAGCATTCATTTGCCTCCGTCAAAAAGACAAATCTAGATTTTGAAGGCACAATATTGCCGGCCGGCCAAAAGTAACACAGCAGATACAGCTTCCTCCATGCCACTCAAACCACCATCTATTTATCTATATTTTTGTTGTTGTATACAGTATATAAAAGCACCAAGCCCTGAACCATAGAAATATAATCACACTTGAATACCACCAGGGCTATTTTGGGGCAGGAACGCACAGGAACGGAGTTCCGGCTGGTTCCCGAGTTGGCCACACCAAGCAGGAACTCATTAGGATAATAGGCCACACCCAACAGCAGAAACTCTTTAGGACTGGCTACATTAGGGGTGTGTGGCCTAACATGCAAAGGAGTTCCTGCTATAAAAAAGCCCTCCGTTTTGACAACAAACAAGGTAAACAGAATAAGAAGCAAAAGGTGGGTGTGGCTGGATGGCCACACTTCTGCGAACATGGGGTGTGTGGCCTAATACGCTAATGAGCTGTGCTGTCATGGGTGTGGCCTAATATGCTAATGAGTTCCTGCTGTTGGGTGTGGCCTATTATGCTAATGAGTTCCTGCTGGGCTTTTTCTACAAAAAGAGCCCTGAATACCACTGAAATGAAATGGATTTGAAATTACCCGTGGTTAGGGTCCCCAGCTCCGGGTTGTGAAATACCTGAAGATTTGGGGGGTGGAGACTAAGAAGGGCAGTGTCTGGGAAGGGGAGGGGACTTCAGTGGGTTATGATGCCGCAGAGTCCACCTTCTAAACAGGCTCTTTTTCTCCTGGGAGAACTGATCTCTGTTGCCGGGAGATCAGTTGTGATCCTAGGAGCTCTCCAGCCACCCCCTGGAGGTTGGCAGCCCTAGCTGTGACCAGTGTTCCCTCTAAGCTGAGTTGGTGTGAGCTAGCTCACAGGTTTTTAGCCTCCAGCACACAGGTTTTTTTGTCTCAGCTCAGGAGGGATGGCTGCAGAGCACACTAATTCATACAGCAGCCAAATCGCTCGCTCACAACTTTAATGCCAGTCGCTCACAAGGTGGAGTTTTTGCTCACAGGACTCCAGAGCTTAGAGGGAACCTTGGCTGTGACTAACAAATCACCCTTGTGGGCCCTAATTGGATGGGAAAGTAGCACACAAATGTTTCACACAAATAAATAAATTAAATCTTAACTGATTTCAATGGGATTTAGCACATCTAACCTACTAAGGTGCCATTTAAGGTAGGGACTACCACGTTCACAACGCCTGTTCTTTTCAGCATCCGTACTCAGCACGGTAATGTTAACTAATAATAATGATCAATATATATATATTTTTAGCAGAGAAGAACAGACTGCTTCAAACGAATGATAAGGCTGTGCTTCAAACGAATGATAAGGCTATGTCACAATTCTCCTCCATTCTACCACCTCATTTGCTGCTCATGTGGTCCATCGTTACAATACAGAGAAGTAGAACTGGTAGACTACCTTCTGCTGACGTGGGGTGGGTGGGGTTGCCAGATCCAGGTTGGGAAACTCCTGGAGATTTGGGAGCTGGAGCCTGGCGAGGGCAGGGACCTCAGTGGGCTACTACTACAACGCCATTGTTAGATCGCGCTAACAAAGGACTCGTAGAGTGATTCAGCAAGTGATTCAGCTTTATTGGAAGTAACGAACAAGCACTCAAACGCATTAGAAACCAGAACAGAAAACTGTGGGAGCTATGCTCCTTTTAAACATAACCGGGCTAATGTAGCCACGCCTATTTACAAATAACAACCAATGAGATTGCTTAGTTAAGGACCAATGGGAGTCTTTCCCTCCCAGGGAATAGTACTGTTCTGATTGGTCGCTGTTACAAAGGGACCAATAGGAAGTTCGGTCAGAGGAGCCCTAGCTTGGCTCGAAGCTTAACATGGGAGTCCAATGAGGTGATTCATGTAATTATTTCAAATAAATTACAGCCATAGAGTCCACCCTCCAAAGCAGCCATTTTCTCCACTGATCTCTGTAGTCTGGAGATGAGCTGTGATTCTGAGGGATCCCCAGGTCCCCACCTGGAGGCTGGCAACCCTATTTTTGGGCAGGAACGCACAGGAACGGAGTTCCGGCTGGCTTCCAAGTTGGCCACGCCCAGCAGGAACTCATTAGCATAATAGGCCACGCCCAACAGCAGGAACTCATTAGGATTGGCTACATTAGGGGTGTGTGGCCTAACATGCAAAGGAGTTCCTGCTACAAAAAAAGCCCTGGGTTTTGACAACAAACAGGGTAAACAGAATAAGAAGCAAAAGGTGGGTGTGGCTGGATGACCACACTTCTGGTAACACGGGGGTGCGACCTAATGTGCTAATGAGCTGTGCCGTCAGGGGTGTGGCCTAATATGCTAATGAGTTTCTGCTGTTGGGTGTGGCCTATTATGCTAATGAGTTCCTGCTGGGCTTTTTCTACAAAAAGAGCCCTGCCTATGACAATGTGTCTTCACTACGAGACTCACAGTGCAATTCTAAACTGAGTTACACCCTCCCAAACCCATTGACTTCAATGGATTTAGAAGAGTGTAACTTTGCTTAGGATGGCACTAGCATTTATAGTTATACTATAAAATATAATCTGCCTCCCTCATGAAGCCTTAGGAGTTTGTATGTTTGCATTCATTGCCTTTCCTCACTCCTCAGAAGAATGAGATTTATTTTAAGACACAGCTGCTCCTTCGTTTAAGTGTTCTACAATATCAAGTTGTGCAAGGCATGGTTTCCCCCCCAACCCCCATAGCATTTAAAATTCCAAGGGATGCTCAGTTTGATATCTCCATCAAACCCATTTGCATACTGGATGAAAAACAGTGAAATAATACTCAAACACACTTAAGAGGAAAGCAATCTAAAGACTGCAACCAATCAAGCCAATTAAAGCCGTAGACTCTGATCTTAGCCACAGCCTTCCCCACACTGCTAAATTTACACATACACTTAGGGTGCTTTAATGTGACACTCTGATATTAAGTACTATTATGATATTATGAAGTGTCTTTTCTCTAGCTAGATAGCAATATGCCATGTTTAAAGTACACACTTCCATTCATTTATGGCTGAGAAATTTATAACAAGTGTAATGCACACTCTACCAGGGGAATTCTTCCCCAAGGCGGGACAGCAGAACATTTGCATTGATTTTTAAAAAAAGAAACAAAAAACATTGCTGATATATACTCTGTTTACTAAACCACTTTACAGATGGAATTCCTCACTGTTAAGCAGAAAAACTAATATTAAATCCTATCTGCATGACCAGAGTCCATGGTTTCATTACTCCCAAATGTGAACTAGTTTGGGGGCATGATATTAATTATTGCCAACCTTTTCCAGATATCTATCAAATATATTTAAAATACATATGAGTATTTGTTTATTCATGACAGTATTTATACCCTGGTTTTAAAAAATGTTTCCAAAAGTGGCAAAGAATAAATCTCAAACAATATAAAAATCAAAAGTAAATTAAAATCTGCAGGTATAGGAGGCATCATACCTTAACTGTATATTAGATCTCAAACTCCCGGGAAATCCAAAAGTTATTCTCCAGGGTATCATTTTGTATAAAAAAAGAGGGTGTAGGCATGGTTTTAGATCTTATTTTGGCATCCAAAATGGCAATAGCCCAGAAATGGGAATTTGTGGTACATATTAACATTAAAACTTGGATTAGCAAAACATGGCAAATAGCCAGATCCTTGAGATTAAGTGGAATTATCTGGGTGAAAGATGGAAGGCAGTTAAAGCCTTCACTTTTGACAACTTGGAAATGTTTCCTTGTCTTTTGGCAGCTAAAACTGAAACTGAATTTGAATGTGTTTGACTGCCATACTCTGTTTTATTTATTCCTATTATCAATTTTGACTTTTATTCCGCCCTCCCCACAAGTGGGCTTAGAGCGAATAACGTCAGTAAAAGCCCCTTGATTTTCAAGTTCCTCTTTCTTTTCTATAGAAATGATCTGGAAGTGTTGTTTTTTCTTTCTTTGCTGTTGAAGTCTAAAGTATATATTCAATAGTTTACAGATGTACAGACAGTTTAAGGTGGGTAGCCATGTTGTTTTCAAGTCCAGAAGCAACTTAAACACCAACACGATTTCCATGGTGTACATGCTTTCAAGAGTCAAGGCTCTCTAAGTATCTGACGAACTGAGTTTTGACTCTCGGAAGCTTATATCCTATAAACTTGTTAGTCTTTAAGTTGCTACTGGACTAAAATCTGTACAAATGTTTCTATAAAATATAAATTAAAAAACCAACAACTAGAAATAAAAAAATCACAGGAGTTAGTACCACCAATTTCCCCAATATCAGATTCCAAGGCAAAACAAAGACAACCCAGGCAGGAATCAAAGGTTTTCTAGAGAGTCCTCACCAACCAATGAGAACACAGATAATTTGCCCCACCTCTGCAGGGAAAGCAGCTGACAACTGAAGCGCTACTACCCAGAATGCCCTGTCACATGTCTCAAAAGAAGTACCTTAGGGCCGGGGGTCATTTCGTAGAAAAAGAGGTGCAGGAGCTCATTAGCATAACTCATTAGCATAACTTATTTGCATACGCCACACCCCCTGACATCACCAGAAGTGTGTCAGAAGACAACACCCACTGCAACTTACCTGGCTGCTTCTTGCTCCTCGTGGCCCGGGGCTGCTGGGAGCAGGGGGCGGGGCTTCTTGCATGTGCCCAACCCCTGGGCTCTTTACTGCCGGAGCTCCGCTCCTGTGCGCTCCTGCAGGAAATGACCCCTGCTTAGGGCCAAATTAGATCTCTAGAGAGCAGGGTCCGGCTTCCCCAGACCCAAATCTGTCTCCCCTCTGTGGAGCATGTCAGTTTAAAAACAAAGGATGAAATTATTATCTCATTCTATAAGGCCCTAAAAATAAATGAGTCCACGACACGGGAGAGGAGGGGTCTCTGCTTCCCCGAAATTCTTCTGCCCCAAAAGAGTGCTGGTGGGAGTTCATTTCCCTGTTTTTGCTACTTCATGTGGAATTTTTTAATGTAGTATTTGTTTGGCCCTCAGATATAACAAATCACACAGCCAGGCTCCAGATACAGGGGAGGAGCCGTGGTTCAGTGGTAGAGCTAGGGCTGCCAAGTCCCCCCAGGGGGCGGAAAACCCGCCGCCCCAGAGGCCCATTCCCCGACGCCGGGGAATCGGGCCCCGGGGGGAACCCCGCCTCAGCGTGCGCATCACAGGGAAGTGACGCTATGACGCTGGGCACGCTGGGGGTGGGGCCACGGCCATATAAGGGAAAACTCTATGGTTTTCCCTCGTATGGTCGTGGCCCCGCCCCCAGCGTGCTCGGCGTCATAATGTCACTTCCCTGTGACGTGCATGCGGCGCGCGCGCGCTTACGCCAGGATCCACCCGGGAGTCCCCCGCCGGCAAGGTAATTCCCACTTGGCAACAGCACATGCTTTTCAAAAACACAATACAAATTTAATCCTTAGCATCTCCATTTACAGGACATCAGGGAGCCTATACTAGGACAGGACTTTCTCTCCATGAGATCTTGAAGAGTAGAGATGCAAAAGTTCTGGAAATTTTGAAGCCATTGAAGTTTGTTTTTTGTGGGGTTTTTTTGGGGGGGGTAAGTGGAAAAACTGAATGATAAGCAATACTTGCTTTTCTGTCCAATCTAAACTTATTTTGCTGCTTTAATGGCATAAAGTGCATAATTTATAATTTAGCATCTAAAATTGCACTCTTTGGCATACTTATGGAAATAAGAAGTATAAATGCCTTAGTTTTCTACAAACAAAATTGTAAATAGAGAGTGAGAGAGAATTTTTTTAAAAAAACCTGGGGGGGGGGGAAGATCCCACCATTTTTATTATTTTTTTGGTTCTTTCCCCCTAGTTCTTAACATCATTACTGAGGACGGAGCCACGGTCACTCAGAGCAAACAGTTCTGAGCTACACAGAGCCGTGGTCTGACTCAAAATAAGTCCACTTCGTAGGTTGATCTGAGAGGTACGTGGCAGGAGACAATCTTTCAGAAAACCTGGCTGCAGACAGTTTATGAGTTTCCAAGTCAAAACCGACATTTGAACTGAAGCCAGAAAAAGGCAGGTTGGAACAATATTAGATTTATATGCTCTGATGGTGAGCTCGATAATTTAGCTGCCACATTTTGGACCAAACACATTTTTCAAACATTCTACAAAGGTAACAGCAATTATACTGCATTGCAATAAACTAATCTGGATGATACTAGAGCATCTATAACTGGGGCTGGGTGGCTTAGACTGAGCTGATTGAAATTGAATCCAACGAAGACGGAGGTCCTGTGCCTGAGTCGAGATGGCCCGAGGGCAGGAATCCCACTCCTGAACTTTGATGGGGCTCAGCTGGTGCCAGCGCCAGAGGTTAGGAGTTTGGGAGGCCCAGGTAGCAGCCACTGCCAAGTAGGGTTGCCAACTGTATCTTTGCTTTGAACGGGGGGCTCCTGGCTGGTGTCTGGCGCATGCGCGCATGCGCTGCATGCACGTCAACAGGAAGTGACGGGAGGACGCCAGGCATGCTGGGGGCGGGGCCACGGCCATACAAGGGAAGACGCGCACACAGGGGTGGGTTTTCCCCCGGGGTCCGATTCCGCGGCGTCAGAAATCGGGCCTCCAAAGCGGGGTTTACCCGCCCCCCGCCCCCACTTGTAAGCCCTACTGCCAAGTCAGCCTTTTATCATCGTCGGCTGACACGGGGCTGCTCTTGTCCCAAATCCGGAAGCTACAGCTAGTGCAAAATGCTGCAGCCAGGCTGTTGATGGGCGTCCCTATGCAGGAGCGCATCCAGCCTGCGCTGAAAGCACTGCACTGGCTGCCGATAGCATACCGAATTTGCTTCAAGGTGCTGGTTCTTACCTTTAAAGCCGTTTATGGTCAGGGACCTACATATCTAAGAGACTGCCTTTCCCCACATAGTCCCCAGGGAGCACTGCGTTCAGGGTCCCGAAATCGACTGGCCCTCCCGGGGCCCAAAGACACTAGACTGCCACACGGGAGGGAAAACACTGGGCAAAGTGCGGCTTTTAAAAGCCGCACCAAAAAGAGACGCCGTGGTGGGGTCCCACGATCCCATGTGCCGCGGCACCATTGCTCCCCGGCACGATCAGATGCCAGGGAGGAAGAGATGAATGGGAGGGGGAGGCTGGTGAACTGCACATGCGCAGTACAGCCGGGGGCCGGGGATGCGCTGGCGAACAGACGTGCCAGCGATCCCACGGTCGGCGGTGATGCGGCCTTTCGTTTTTGGCCGGTAGGGGCGCGGCCGCGAGTTTTGGCCGGTAGGGGCGGATTGGGAACAGGCTGGGAACGGGCGCAGCACGATTCCCAGATGTTGCTGTGGGATCGCGCCCGTTTGCTGCGGCCCCGATCCGTCCCTCTCCCGGCCCAAAACGGCTCGTATGAACACGGCCTAAATGACTTTTTATCCTGTTTCTTGGACTGCACCTCCAGCAACTGACCTTGGGCCCAGTTCTTATGAACAGCTAGGTTTGCCACCCTCCAGACGGCACCTGGAGAGCTCCTGCTTTTACAACTCATCTCCAGATGACCAAGAGCAGTTCCCCTGGAGAAAATGGCTTCTTTGAAGGGCAGGCTCTATGGCATTATACCCTGCTGAGGCCCCTCCCCTCCCTGGGTTCCACCCCCAACATCTCCAGGTATTTCCCAACCCAGATCTGGCAACCCTACAAACAGCACTCATGAGTGTAAATGCTATCTGGGAGCTACAGCACAATGGCTCACACCACAGAATGCATCATGATCATGAAAAAAAGCACTCTTTCATATTAAAAAAATCTAGCTTACTATGGAGAAGGCTTTTGATAAATTCCTTTTCACGATGAACCCACACATCTGTTCATGCACAGTACAGATCTAGACCTCAGGAAGTACAACCAATCAAGGGGCTCAAAGGGAAACACCTTTGAACCCATCCGGGTGAGTTTATACAGATCGTAAAGAGCACCTAAGGGCTGCTTCTTGGATGTCCTATTTGGTTATTGACACTGAGTGCAAAATTCCAGCAAGTGTCAAAAATCGTATGCTGTGTTCTCCTTGCAAAATGCACTGTTGGTAGAGTACAAAAAAGGGAGGGGCTCCTTTGTGCAGTCTGGAGCTCACACCAGCAAGGCAAGGGTATATCTCTGGTTAACTTGAGCCACAGCATGTCTTGGGGGGAAACCCATCTTCCCCAGGAGCATATCTAGCCTGACTGCTGAATAAAAGAATGTATCACTGGCCACTAGGTGGCACCTAGCAGGAATATATATATTACTAGGAATAAGAGCCATTGTGGAAATAAATACAATGAGCTCTAGAAAGAGGCTCTGGGCTGGTGCCCTGGCCCTGGGCACTCAGTGTCAATTTGCTTTGGTGACCTCAGTAGAGTATAATGACACAGAGCTTACTGTTTTCTCCAGGGGAACGGATCTCTGCCATCTGAAGAGCAGTTGTAATTCTGAGTTATCTCCAGTGCCCCCCCCTGGAGATTGGCAACAATGGTTCCCCAGGTGGAAATGGCTGGTTTGGAGGGTAGAGTATCTCTTTGTATCTGTCTTAGAGGTAGCAACCCTATCTCTTTCCCAGCCAACCATCAACATACCATTATCTACCCCTCTGACTTCAGCTTTCCATCTCCCCCACACACCTGGAGCCTCTACCTAGGAAAAGTACAGTGTTTCTCCTCCTCGGTGGGGACCCAAGCAGGAGAGGAACTGACCTCAGCAGGGTATAATGACTCAGAGTCCACCCAGCAAAGCAGCCATTTTCTCCAGAGGAACTGTTCTTTGACATCTGGAGAGCAGTTTTAATTCTGAATTATCTCCAGTCCTCTCCTGGAGAATGGCAGCAATGGTTCCCCAGGAGGAAATGGCTGGTTTGGAAGGTGGCATCTATGGCACTGCACCTGTCTGAGGTCCCACTCCTCCTCAAATTCCACCCTCTCCAGGCCCCACCGCTCAAATCTTCAGGAATTTTCCACCCCAGAGATGGCAACCCTATTTCTTTCCCAGCCAACCATCAACATACCATTATCTGCCCCTCTGACTTCAGGTTTCCATTTCTTCCCCACTCCCTGTAGCCTCTACCTAGGAAAAGTAGTCTTTCTCCACAGTGGTGACCAAAGCAGCTCACATCATTCTCCTCCCCTTTTGATTTGCAGAAAAACTCTGTGAGGTAGGTGGATTCTATGGCATTCTATTCAGCTGAGGCCTCTCCCCTCCCCAAACTCTTGCTTCCTTAGACTCCACCATAGAATAATCCAGGATTTTCCCAACCTGGAGCTGGCAACCCTAGTCAGGACTGGCCCCAATGAGTTCCCCACAAATGCCTGGAAAGGGTTTCCTTCCTTTGCCTTTTTGCTGACAGAACCAAGCTTGGTTGCCTACCAACAGCCACTGAGGGAAAAGTTAGTCCCACAGGAGCCAAGAAGGAGAAGTATTTTCATCAGGAGAGACAGCCGTTTTGATTCTGTGAGGGAAGAGTGTCCAGGCTGGCAGTGGGCGGGGGAGAGGAGTGGACCCAGCCCCTAGCCAGTGGCACATGAGTACTCTTGAGTGGCGGTTGATGGGCCAATGGCTGATGGAGCGCACTGCACAGCCAATGGGAGAGCTGGAAAAGGCCAATACGTAAGGGAATTATATATATAGGATGCATGTATTTAAAAATGATAAAAGACGGTTTATAAATATGGGCATCATTCTTATTTGCTGCCGTGTTAGGGTTGAGAGCTCTGTGCCGCCAAATCCAAGGACTTTTGGGGGGTGTAACTATTGGAGTGACTCAGCTCACCTAGACATTGGGGGGCACTAACATCACTCTATGTGTATACAGGTGTTATCTCCTTGAATCGGATCTCTCTCTCTTTAGGGCTGCCAGGTCCTTACCTCTCACTGGCGGGGGTCAATGAGGGAGCCTTCCTGAAGGGGGGGTGGGGCTCTGCCCCCGAACAGAGGTGTCATAGGGGATGTCATGCAACAACACACTGGTTTAAGGACAAAACTCTATGGTTTACCATAGTGTTTCACCCTCTTTTGCCCTCAAATCAGAGTGTCAAATGGCCACGCCCCAGATGTGATGACGTCACTTCCACTGGCCAGGGGTGGGAACAAATCCCCAAAAGCGGGGGATCCCCCACTCAGACTTGGGGGCTTGGCAACCCTGCTCTCTCTTTGTCTTAACCTGAGAGCTGACCTATGACCCCTCCTCTCGCTCTGTGCACTTTGTTCTCCCCCACTGTCCACATGACTCTGCGTGGAGTCAGACACCTGCAGGCCTCTCCTGTAGAAACAGTGCCCTCATACTTCTGTACACACGATGCCAGATTATTCAGCCACTTGTGATAGGGAAAGTACTCTTTAGATTAGGCGTCTCTCTCTCTCCTTTTGACTGCAGCCCGAATGTCGACTGGATCTACTTTTGTAATACACTTCTTGGGAGATTTATTTACTGTACAAAATATCCACTTCTATGACTGGGCAAAGTCTGCTAAATTAACCAGATAGCCCAATAATAACTCGGGGAGGAGATTCGCAGACATCGGGATGTCATTTCTGGGTAATAACTTGGAAGTGACACCACAGTCCCACAGCATTCTTGGAATTCCCCCAATCTCTATGGTAAAGGCCAGAGATTAGGGGAAATCCCTACAATATTGCCACTCCCCCATTTTTCTTTTGATCTCGCGCAGGCAGTCAAAGGCAGAGGCAGGGGTTCAACCATCATGGGTGGGCACTTGGTAAGCCTATGCTGTGTGTATTTTTCAGCTGTTTTGTCCATGAATGTTGACGACAAAGTACAAAATTCTGTGTAAGAAGCAAACATACAGAATACGCGAAAAGGAAACGTGAGTTTGAAGGAGGGTTGCTCACAAAATGCACCCGGTCCTGTTACTCAGACAAACAGTGCTTTAGTACATTGCTGTTTTTCTTTTCTCCGGCCATACACCTTTGGATTTCATCAAGAAAGAGAAAGAAAAAGGGTCCCCTTGGGAAACATCTCTCTCACTCATAGGCATATGGAACACAGGAAGCCGGCGATCACATCTCAAGTTTGTCACCACTTTACAAAAAGACCTTGAAAAACCTATTGTGACTCTTGAGAATCACACAGAAAAAAACACCCTGTTTCTGAAGCAGCCTGCAAACAAGCTAATTACTGAAACTGTCCCTGGAGAAACACAGAACCTTAGCCAGCCATGGAGAAGTGATCAGAATGTTGGACTAGGGTCCAGGAGATCCAAGGTCAACTCTTCCATCGCAGAAGCTTGCTGAGTGACTGTGGGCCCATCATTCCCTCTTGGGCTAACCAACCTCACAGGGTTGTGGTGAGGTTGCAATTGAGCAGGGGAGAATGATACATCACATCCTTAGTTCCTTGAAGGAAGGGCAGGATAAAAATGTACTTAAATAAGTAAATTGTATTTATTAGCCCATGATTTGTTAGCCCATGATGAAAGACGAACACATTTAGAAAAGTAATTAAAAATATTAGGTAGGAGCAAGATTTGTAAACCAGATGGGACATTCATTCACAACAAAGGAAAAGTGATGACAGAATTAGAAGGACGCATTCCATTTTGCAAAACGTCTTTTGCTTGGAGCACAAATACATTTTTTTAAAAAAAACAAAAAGACCAAACCAAAATGAATCACCATCACTGAGTATCCAGCTGCTTGGTCAATTTTGGTTTTTATGAACACAACAGAACTCAGTGCTGTTTCCCAACGACTGAACTGCTGCTTTCATGATGAATAATTCTCAAGTCCAAAACTACCTTATTCACAGGCATTTCTTACTGCATTGAAATCAACAGGGCCTGTATTGAGGCAAAAGGTAAAGGCTGGGATCCAATGAGATCCCTCAAGTTTACTCAAGGCCTTGTGGGCAGCCAGTGGAATGTTTCCCTCCCTCAAGACACGAATGATCTCCATAACATCTCACAAAATGTCTCTGAAATTCCCTTTCAAAGGCAGTTTGAAATGCAGCATAGCAAAGTGAGAAGTGGGGTGGAATTGAGAATTGCTATTCAAGAGGAACTAGTTTAGAGTTTCCTGGTTTGCAGGCCAAGAATGACACACATTTTATTTAGATACATTCGCTATGCTTAGTTACCACCAGGAATCCACAATCGACTTCAGAGGGAGGGAAACTGAGGATACTTAAATTCGGAGAGTGGAGCTGTGAACATACAAGATAGATTGGTGGTTCTACAAACCTGAAAAATGCCCACATTTGCAGAAAAATCTTAAATCCTTAAAAAAACAGGGGTTTAACACCTCCCAAAATGATAAAAGGTGTGCCTGTAGGTTTAAGAAATTACCTCAGAGGCCCTTGCTAGGCAACCATAACAGTTTCGCCTGTATTGTAACTCGAGATCGGGCAGCTCTTTCTTCAACCTGCAATTTCAGTTTATTAGAACAGAATACAACAACACACAGAACTCACAGAGCAACCCCAACTTACATACAGTCTGGAACTGGCTAAACCACACCCATAGAACACTAAGGTCCAATCATAAGTGAGTGCTTAGGACCAATAGGGTTTGTTACCGCTGAAAGTCATAATCTTCCCTGATTGGTCCACTGCACAACGGCAGCCAACCAGGCTGTTGATTTCAGGATGCTGAGAGTCTATGGAGCTTGTGACTGAAGCTCAGGCTCATCCTACGATTCAGGCTATCCATATAACACAATACATAACAGCCGGCATTCCAAGCTTGGCTTTCACCAGTAAAAGGCAGGGGGAAGGGTAGAGAAGCGAGCTCAGAGTGGGGAAATACCTGGAGATTTGGGGAGTGAAGCCTGAGGAAGGCGGAGTTTGGGGAGGGGAAGGACTTCAATGGGGTATAAGGCCACAGAGTCTATCTTCCAAAGCGGCCATTTTCTCCAGGTGGACTGACCTCTGTTGGCAACCCTAGGGAAGGGGCAGGTCACTTTTCAGGGCTGTTTTGGCCTTTGGGAGAGGATTGATTGGGGGCAGGCCCACCAGAAACCACCAGGTAACTTGATAGCAGATGAGTTCCATGACTCACCCAGGCCCAGGTACTCACTACTGTTCAACAGTAGCCACCTCACAAAGGTTGGCAGGGTTAATTTCAGACCAGGATCTGGGAAAGCCAGGTTTGAATCCCCACTCTGCTGTGGAAGCTCACTGGGTGACATTAAAGCAGTCACACACTCAGCCTAACCCACAACATCCTAACCAGGGTTGTTGTAAGCTTAGACTAGAGGAGAGTAAACAAATAATAATGATAGCTGAAGATGGAGGGGGCAGATAATGGTGGGGAGTTGGTGAGTGGGAAGGACAGCAGAGAAGTGTGAGGATATATTGTTGTCTGGAGGAGGGAAAGAGGAAATAGTGTGGGGAAGGGGGTACAAGGGAAAACAACGTGCCGTACACCAGTCCTTGCAGATTCCCCACTGTACAACTGGGCCAATACCTGTAAAAAGCAGTGTGTAAGTGGGCCATAGTTTCCCCAGGTAGAGGCTGCCAGGTGTAGGGACGGCTACATTAGGGCACTAAACAGCAGGTTGGCTGGTGGGTGGGAATGGGAGAAGGAGGTGGAAAAGGGGGGCTCTGAGGTAAGGGAAAGATGTAATTGGGGGAAAGGGAAAATGAGATGCCCCACGTTGGATCAGGCCACGGCAGAGGTCATTTCGGGGGGGGACGCGGGGGAACACAGTTCCCCCGGGTGAGGTGCAGGGGGCGGGGCACACGATGAAGCCCCGCCCCCTGCTTCCGGCCGCCCCACTTCCAGCCCTCATTCAGCCAGGAGGAGGCAGGAGAAGAGGGAGGGTAAGTTGCTTCCTCCCCGCCTCTCCCCACCCCTGCCTGCCTGGGGCCAGGGAGGGCCTTGGCGGGGCTTCCTCGCACTCCCGCTGGCCTTGCAGGTCCACCGCTGGGCCCCTGATGTCAGGGGGTGTGGCATATGCTAATGAGTTATGCTAATGAGTTCCCCTAGCTCTTTTTCTACGAAATGACCCCTGGGCCACGGTATTAAGCAGGATCCACCATGCCTAATACCCACAACCACCTCATATCACACTGCTAAACACCATTTGATTAGTAATCCACTTCATAAAGAGTACAGCATGCACCTCTTACAAGAAGGAATCTCTCCTTATATATAATTGTGTTTTGGGGTGGCACATCGTGAACATTCCACACGCTCCTAAATCAGTTGGCTCCATGATGTGTCACTCAGAAGCTGTCCCTATCCTCTGGCTGCATTGCCTGAGTCTCACCTCCAATATTCTAAAAGTCTGCTGTTCCTCTCTCCCCAATAGCCAGTTGGAACACAAAGATTATTCGCATATGCGGCCTGATTGGCCTTTACCTCTAACATTCTAAACAGCGAGTCATTGAATGTGTCCTGAGGTAAAATACATATCCCAATCTTCCCTTAAACAGTCACTGGAGTTGCCAAAATACATATCCCAATTTCCCCTTAAATGGTCACTGGAGTTGCCAATCTCCCTGTGGGGCCTGGAGATCTCCCAGAAATCACCGTGTTCCCCAGCCACAGCACATCATTTGCCCTACAGAAAATTTCCCAGCTATTACAATGGCTGCTTTGGGCAGTGGACTTTATGGCACTGTACCATGCTGAAGTCCCTCCGCTCCCCAAACCCTGCCCTCCCCAGGCTCTACCCCTCAAATCTACAGGTCTGGCCCTCCCCTTAGTATTGCCAGCCTCTAGGCAGCACCTGGAGAGCTCCAATATCAGTTCTCCTGGAGAAAATGGCTGCTTTGGGATATGGACTCTATGGAATTATGCCCTGCTGAGGTCCCTCCGCACCCCAAACCCTGCCCTCCCCAGGCTCTACCCCTCAAATCTCCAGGTCTGGCCTTCCCCTTAGTATTGCCAGCCTCCAGGCAGCCAAGCCAAACAAGAGACCCCCCCCCAAAAAAAACACCTCTCTTTTTTACTACTTTAACTTACTTATTTCAAATTCAAATTCGAAACCTTTAATGGCATATGAGTCTTTTTTATTAGATCCAGGTGGTGAGCCGTGTTGGACTGAAGCAGTAGAACAAATTTAGGGTCCAGCGGCACCTTTAAGACCAACAAAGTGTGCACGGACAAGAAAGCTCATACCTTGAATAAAACTTTGTTGGTCTTAAAGGTGCCCGACTGGACTCTAAATTTGTTCTCTTTTTTATTATTCATGTTTTAAAACACTTAGCTTCTTCTTCGAAAGTGTGGCGTTGACTTGTGACCCCCATACTGCAAGATCTAAATCACCGGATATTAAAAGAAAGCATGTTCTCAGGTCAGTGCCTGAAGGTATTGCATGTGCGTTAAAGTGCCCTCAAGTCACAGCTGATTTATGGCCACCCCAGCAAGGGGCTTTCAAGGCCAGGGAGAGGCAAAGCTGGTTTGCCATGGCCTTCCTCTGCAGAGCCTTCCTTGGAGGTCTCGCTTCCAAGTACCGGCCTGGCTTAGCCTCTGAGGAGATCAGGCTACACTGTGCTGCCTTCTCTTCCTCCCAAAGGCAGGGCTATTTTTGGGCAGGAACGCACAGGAACGGAGTTCCGGCTGGCTCCCCAGTTGGCCACGCCCAGCAGGAACTCATTAGCATAATAGGCCACACCCAACAGCAGAAACTCATTCGGATTGGCTACATTAGGGGTGTGTGGCCTAACATGCAAAAGAGTTCCTGCTACAAAAAAAGGCCCTGGGTTTTGACAACAAACAAGGTAAACAGAATAACAAGTAAAAGGTGGGTGTGGCTGGATGACCACACTTCTGGTAACATGGGGGTGCGGCCTAATGTGCTAATGAGCTGTACTGTCAGGGGTGTGGCCTAATATGCTAACAAGTTTCTTCTGTTGGGTGTGGCCTATTATGATAATGAGTTCCTGCTGGGCTTTTTCTACAAAAAGAGCCCTGCGGCCAAAGGTGACAAAACCACCACATGCCATCGCGGTGGAAACACTTCTGATGAAATGTTGTACTTCTCCTCTGTGGCCAATGTAGTTATTTGTATATATGGGTGAGAACTACACACATCCTTGAGTGGGTGTGTAGCTCACACGGGGAAGGGGTATACAGGTGAGCAGCCAAGCTGCTGAATCATTTCTTCCACATATGCTGAAGACTTTGAAGAAATCTCTAGTTCTTTAGCATTTCTCTATTGTCTTGGGGACCACCTGAATATAAGTTTAAGATGACTATCTGTCAGGTTCAACAGCAAGTAAATCTCCACACACGTTTCCAGGGAAGCGTTATGCTTTATTAGATTACAGGTTTCCCGCATGCCCAATGTCCGCGGAGACCGGGCGTGCGCGCAGGGGGGGTCAGCTCTCTGCACTTAAAGGGCCCCCTTTAAGTGCAGACTGCTGGCATTCCCCAACCCACGTGCGCCTGGTCTCCGTGGACATCAGGCATGCGGGAAACGCCAGCTCCTTGCATTTAAAGGGGCCCCTTTAAGTGCACGGAGCCGGCATCCCCCCTCCCCCCCGCGTGCCTGATCTCCGTGGAGATCGGGCGCATGGCCCACAGCCACCCCTCTCCCTCCTCTCTCTCAAGACAGAAGGGAAAGGGGTGGCTGGGGGGTTGGGGGCGGGGCTTCCCCCAATGGCCAGCTGGCTGGCGGTGGGTAGAAGCCCCCCAAAAGCGGGGGACCCCTGCCAAACCGGGGTTTGTTTGTTTGTTGGCAACCCTAGTTATGGAGCCAGCTTCTACCCTCCCTCCACGAGGTCTTGAGGGAAAGACTACGTCCCCGTATTCCCATCCAGCATCTGTGTGAAAATCACTTTGTACAGATGACAGGAACGGTCCTAGGGACCTAAAAGGGGCCGTTATGGTTTGTAAAACTATACATGGGGTGGAGAAAGTTGACAAAGAGAACTTTTTCTCCCTCTTCCAAAAGACTAGAACTTGAGAGCATCCAAGGAAGCTGATGGGCAGTAGGCTCAGGAGGGACAAAAGGAAATACCACTTTACACAGGGAGTGATTAAAATATGGAATTCACTGCCAGAGGATGTAGTGATGGCCACAGGAATGAACAGCTTTAAAGGGGGATTAGATAGATTCATGGAGGATGAGTCTGAATTTATCAATGGCTACTAGCCATGGTGGCTGAGGAGAACCCCCCACATCCAGAGGCGTTAATCCTCTGAATCCCAGAGCCAGGAGGAAAGATCAGGGGAAGGCCTCGGCTTTTATGCTCTGCCATTGCCCATCCAGAGGAACTGGTTGGCCACTGCGTGCAACAGGATGCTGGACCAGATGCACTACCGGTCTGATCCAGCAGGGCTCTTCTTTTGTTCTTATGATACATTAGGCAGGGATGATCTGGCAAGTACCCTGAGGCATCAGCAGTGATGGAGGGTGTGTCTGGAACAGTGCCTCACTGGCTGTGTGGCAGGGTGCAGCTGGGAAGGAGTGCTCTCCATGTGGGGCAACATATTTCTGAACACGGTAGTAGACATGTGGTGCGTCAGGGGAAGGGGATGTCAACAGGCACCTCTTGGCACATGGTTTGCAGGAGATGAGGAACAAGGCCAGTGAAAGACACAGGCCAAATAGAGAGGCAAGGTAGGTCTGCCCGGCAAAGTCAGTCCATTACCAGGCTGCCTAGCACAGCTCACTGAAATAACACAGATCGGTAGGCTTCCCAAGTCCCCCCGGGGGGCGGGGAAACCCCCACCCCAGAGGCCCGTTCCCCGCCGCCAGCGGATCAGGCCCCAGGGGGGAACCCCACCCCGGCATGTGCGTCACCAGGAAGTGACATTATGACGCCGGGCACGCTGGGGGCGGGGCCACGGTCATCTGAGGGAAAACTCTATGGTGGAGGGAAAACTCTATGGTGGGAAAACAGGAAGTGGTGGCGGCTACAAGCATGGATGGCTTCAAAAGGGAATTAGGTAAGCATATGGAGCAGAGGTCCATCAGTGGCTATTAGCCACAAGGTATAGATAGGGACTCTGGGGCAAGGGATGCTCTGTATCCTGGTGGCTTGGGGGGGGGGGGGCTCAACAGGGGGAGGGCTTCTAATGTCCTGGCCCCACTGGTGGACCTCCTGATGGCACCTGGAATTTCTGGCCACTGTGTGATACAGAGTGTTGGACTGGATGGGCCTTTGGCCTGATCCAACATTGGTGTCTCTTATGTTCTTATGTTCCCTCGGATGGTCGTGGCCCCGCCCCCAGCGTGCCCGGTGTCATAACGTCACTTCCTGGTGACGTGCGTGCGGGTTAGGGAGTCCCCCGGGAGTCCCCCGGTAAGTACCTTTTTTGACTTGGCAACCCTGCAGATCGGCATAATTAATTATATAAACAAACCAGTTAAACCGAATGCTGTTGTCCCATGTCTTCATGGTGTGTGTGTGTGTGCGTGTGGGCGTGTGTGTGTGTGTGTCTGGGGCAACGGGGAATCCTGGTAAAAATGCAACCAGTGTTGTAATGTGAAAAAAAAGACAAACAAGCTCCTTCCAAACTAGCCCCCTGTCTGCTGGATATATGAACTATAAAATTTAACAGCATGGGGGGGGGATTAAAGCAATAAAAACAAAATATGCTTTCCCACAAATAGATGGCTTTGAAGGGATTTTGTCCTACGATCTTTTCTTGTTTTCATGGTGCAACATGTCACTTTGCTTCTCACACGAATCCCTGTACATTGGCAGGGAAATGGAAAAACCTACAGGATTTCAAAGAGTCAAAGGATCCACCTCTAGCCCCCAAGTTCAGGGTAAAATACCAGAAGTACAACACCCTCTTGGAGGGATCACTGGATCTACTGCTGGCACTGTTTTGATCCAAGGAACAGTTCAGTGGGGGAGGGTCCAAGATCTGATTTTGAAATATGCCCTAATAGGATTGTGCGATCATCACTGCTTTTAAGACCTATTGATTTCAGCTAGAGTAAGCAAAGAACATGCTTATACCCAGGGCTTTTTTTGTAGAAAAAGTCCAGCAGGAACTCATTAGCATAATAGGCCACACCCAGCAGCAGAAACCTATTAGCATATTAGGCCACACCCCTGATTGCACCACTCATTAGGATATTAGGCCACATTCCCATGTTACCAGAAGTGTGGTCATCCAGCCACACGCCTCCTTTGCTTCTTATTCTGTTTACCTTGTTTGTGGTCAAAACCCAGGGCCTTTTTTTGTAGCAAGAACTCCTTTGCATGATGGGCCACACACCCCTAATGTAGCCAATTCTAATGAGTTTCTACTGCTGGGTGTGGCCTATTATGCTAATGAGTTCATGCTGGGCGTGGCCAACTCGGGAGCCAGCCGGAACTCCATTCCTGTGCATTCCTGCCCCAAAATAGCCCTGCTTATACCCAAATCGACAGGACTTAAAAGTGCTTCATTGTTGGCGCTTCATGTCTAAGGCAACACATTTCCAGGAAAAGCATCTGCGAGCATTTTCAGTGCGCATTAACAAACCCTGTGCTTGGGACACACGATTGCATACAGCTATCTGGTCAGAAGCTGGGGACAGTTCTTTTGATGAGGAATGGTAGTGCTGATATTTCCCCCTACCCCAAAAAAATTACAGACCACCCTCACCTTTCATAGGAGCCAGGCACTCCAGCAGTTTTAAAAATAAATATATTGCAGAATGGAGGCAGTCAGCAAATACGTTAACATGGTAATTTTGTTTACTTTCACAAGTAGAACATCCTACTATACGAAACCACTGAGCTGCTCAGCTTCCTGTCTATAAATACTTAGACAAGGCCGTCAGTAGTCTCAGAGCCACACGCTTTACTTTTTAAAGCAAATACAAATTAGCATGTTCAAAGTAAATACTACTTGCTCCAAAATGCATTTTCGAACATAAATATTTGTATCTATCTCAGTGAACTTTTCAGAACCTTGTGGAGGTATTGTTCTCCCAATTTTGCAGAAGTTATACTTGAGAGTTATACTTCCAGTTGATATCAATGGCATTTTCTTAACGCTCTGTCTCTCTTTGTGCACTGCGTGGAGAGTCTAAGTTATCTGGGGATAACTAAAACCTCCTATTTTTGAGTTTTGGGGATAAATGTCATGACCTGGATAAGAGCCAATATTTGTTGTTGTTGTTCAGTCACACAGTCAGGTCCGACCCTTCGCGACCCCATGGACCAGATCCCGCCAGGCCTTCCTGTCTTCCGCCGTCCTCTGAAGTTGGCTCAATTTCATGTTCGTTGCATCTATGACACTGTCTAGCCATCTCATCCTTTGCCGTCCCCGTCTTCTTTGACCTTCAATCTTTCCCAGCATCAGGGTCTTCTCCAGTGAGTGCTCCCTTCTCATTGGGTGGCCAAAGTGTTTGAGCTTCAGTTTCATTATCTGGCCTTCCAGGGAACAGTCAGGGTTGATTTCTTTCAGGATTGACTGATTTGATCTCCTTGCAGTCCAAGGGACTCTCAAGAGTCTTCTCCAGCACCATAGTGCAAAAGAATCTATTCTTTGGCGTTCGGCCTTCCTTATAGTCCAACTCTCGCAGCCATACATGACTATTTTTATTATTTATTTATTATTCACATTTCTATCCCGCCCTCCCCGGAGGCTCAGGGCGGCTTACAGGGCGTATCGCCAGATAAAACAGTAAAACAATACCAAATAGTAAAATACATCACCATTAAACCAATTTTGGTGCTCCTCTCAGTCAATTTCCAAACTGGAAATACCATTGCTTTGATCATGCGGACATTTGTCGGCAGGGTGATGTCTCTGCTTTTTATCATGCTGTTTAGGTTATCAAAAGAGTATCAAAAGAGCCAATATACTGAAGCTCAATCCAGAAAAGATGAGGGGCTGTTGGTCTGTCGTACTCCCGACAGAGGATTCAGGAATTGGGCCCCAATTGCTCAGGGGACTGCATACCAAGTTAGCATGGCAGAGTCTCATTCATTATCAACAGGGCTTTTTCCCCCCCTGGGGGAACCGGCCAGAATGGAGTTCTAGAACCTCTTCAGCAAAATTCTTTTAAAAATGTTTAAAAGTTAATGAGTTTTCAGTATACAGATGGAAAACTTCATTTCCCTCATGAGAGTTCTGGCACACACACACCCCTTTAAAAAAAAGCCCTGGTTATCAGAATTAACCAGATGAATTACTCTACTAAGATTGCCAGGCCTGGCCAAGATACAGTTGCTAGATACAGTTTGGTGTCGTGGTTAAGTGCGCGGACTCTAATCTGGGAGAACCGGGTTTGATTCCCCACTCCTCCACTTGCACCTGGCTGGATGACCTTGGGCAAGCCGTAGTTCTGATAAGAGCTATCCTTGAAAAAGAGCAGTTTCTGTCAGAGCTCTCTCAGCCCCACCTCCCTCACAGGGTGTCTGTTGTGGGGAGGGGAAGGGAAAGGAGATTGTGAGCCGCTCTGAGACTCCCTTGGGTAGTGAAGGGCGGGGTATGAATCCAATATCTTCTCTTCTCTCTTCTCTAGATACAGTTGCCAGTTTCTGAGAGCTATTAGAACTGCACCTGGAGATGGAAATTTGGCTTTTCCATTTCATACATAGTGCCTTTGCTGCGCTCTTGCTGTGGTATCAGCATCTAGGCATGACAAGCAAGTTCAGGAGCTGCTGTTTACTAGTACAGGAGAGGGAAGGAGAGAAGAATCAACATACAGGCTGGTGAGGATAGGCAATTTACTTTTGCCATCTGGGAAGAACTGGAAGGGCAAAGAGAATTCCAGATGGCTACATGGTCTCCGGTATGATCCTTGTCGTTTGGTACTCATTCGCTCATTCTAGTGTCCACCCAGAGGTCATTTCGGGGGGGGAACGCGGGGGAACGCAGTTCCCCCGGGTAAGGTGCAGGGGGCGGGGCACATGACGAAGCCCCGCCCCCTGCTTCCGGACGCCCTGCTTCCAGCCCTCATTCAGCCAGGAGGACGCAGGAGAAGAGGGAGGGTAAGTTGCTTCCTCCTCGCCTCTCCCCACCCCTGCTTGCCTGGGGCCAGGGAGGGCCTTGGCGGGGCTTCTGCGCACTCCCGCTGGCCTTGCAGGTCCACCGCCGGGCCCCTGATGTCAGGGGGTGTGACATATGCTAATGAGTTATGCTAATGAGTTCCCCTAGCTCTTTTTCTACGAAATGACCCCTGTGTCCACCCATACACGTGTGGGTCTTGGACAGCATAAATAAATCACGACAAAAAATTCTGTATGGGAGCTCTAGCAAGGTTCACGTCTTGTGCATGTTACCTGTTTAACTTTTGGGCTGCAAGAACTCCTGTTGAACTCCAATTGCATTCAAAAGAGGACTGCTTTATTTCTGTGAGCCGAATTTTGTCCCACTCACCTGATCCACTACATAATTTGTAGCTTTCATATCAAAGTGGGCTTGTTGAGCCCGAAGGGGCTTCACTGTGCTGCTGTATTATGCCCATGTAAATAATACATGCTATAACCAGCATTTCCCATACATGAGCTCTGTCGCTGTTTCCCTTTATTTATAACTGCAGCAAGCCAGATATCCCTCTGTGGTTTCTGGTTTTGACCTTTTAGCAGTGACAGCTCTAAAAGACATTTTGAATAATTATCTATGAGAAAAAGATCTTTTTATATCATTTTATAGGCATCATACGGTGAGGTGATCTTTCACAGCATCCTCTTTCCTATTATAAAGTACATTAATGAGTCTCTACAACTGGGATGGAAAATAAAAAAAAAATGTACAGCTCTAAATGTATCGTGCACGTCCATTCCACGGAGGTGCCGGAGTCCTTTCCCAACAGTAATATCGTCTGCATTGAGGGTGCTCAGAATCTTTACAGGATAAGAGCAAAAAGCAAGTCAACTTTTTCCGAAGATGCTGTAAAGGTCAGCGTCAATGAGCTAAAAAAACAAGCCAATTAAAGAACTTCTTATTAAAATGGTATTATGTGACTAGTTGAAGGCAACTATGAACTTTTATCCCGTGAACATCAAACTCTGGAAATGATCACAATGCAGTTGTGTGGGGGTAGCTCACTGACTACAGCATTATGTGATTATGACAGGTGATCAATTATCCTGCAGATGTAAAATTACCAGAAATTTCAAAGACACGGAGGGGGGGGAAATTGTATTTCCCCTGAGAAACACAGAAATTGTGGGGAAATGTTCTCCCAAAGGAGAGGAAGCACATGATTTGTGCGGGAACAGTCTCACACGGCCACAACAGGCACAGCAGCGTATTTGGCTACCGAGTTAACAGGGAAGGTCCTTGCCAATGGGGAACGGGGGCAGCCCCCCTAAGCCCCGTATTTGTGAGTGGCAACCACTCACTTCTCTGCTCCCTGAAGGAGGGGGGAGAAGAAGACAAGCAAGCTCCTGCCCCTGTTTGTATCCGCCCTGTCTGGGGCTCAGGCAGCTGTCTCCTGGTGACACTGGGGGCCCCAGACCACCTTGCACAGGGTGAGGGCTACCCCTTGCTTGGGCCCTTGCTGAGCCAGCAACATCTGGGGGGGGGTGGCAGTGATTCTGGGACCCCCATCCCAGAATCACTAGAACAATGTTCCCTCTAAACTGTGAAGTCTTTTGAGCAAAAATTCTACTTTGTGAGCTACTGGTGTTAAAGTTATGAGCAAACGATTTGGCTACTGCATAAATTAGTTTGCTCTGGAGCCCTCCTTCCTGAGCTAAGACAAAAAGGTGTGAGCCGGAGGCTAACAAACTGTGAGCTAGCTCATCCTAACTCAGCTTAGAGGGAACAATGCACTAGACTGCTTTTGAGAATGAAACTTTATAAAGTTGAAAAACACTGGACTCTGCACCCAGTGTATTATCATCACACACCTAACCGTAGACAGAACCAGTCACGTTGAAACATAGACTTGAAGATGTTGTACATATAGATTTACAGCATGCACAGGAATGATCATTGTCCAATGCCTTGCAGGAAAACTTCACGTTACACATTCTGAGCGAGCGAAACCTCTATTTTAAGTAGAGATGCCGCTGAAATGCCTGTTCCCTGAATTTATAACTACTGAGATTCAATGTTCAACTACAATACAAAAATGAGCATTACAGCCCCCACCCAGTCCTTCTCTGGCTTAGATTATTTACCCAGGATCTGGAAGAACTCCCATCCATTTCCCCTTGAAGCATTACACCAGTGGGTGCTGAAACTGGATGCAGTGGCCAGCTAGATGACTAGCCTTCAAGTGGATGGGTAAAAAGAAAGAATATGTTACCTTACTTATTTCTGGCTCTCTTTCCTCTCTTTCCTCCCTGGGTATCTTGGATATACTAGTACAGTCGTTTCTGAGGTGCATAGGGGGCATTCTGGGAAATAAATCCTCAGGGTGCCCGGAAACTGACTGACTTCTATTTTCCAGAGTGTCTTCCAGGAGTTTTGCTATGGGCAAATGAGTGTCAGGAGGGATATGGAGAAAAAGGCAGAAGAGTCTATGGCTCTTTCTGACTCCTCATTCCACCTACCTGTGTGCTGTGCAGGATCATTAGCAGCCACCACAAAGGGATATATAGAGAAGACCTGTGGATAGTGCTGCTGAAAAAGGAGGGGGGGGAACGGACGGACAAAATTCCCAGCATCCAAGTCAGCTAGAGAGCCCCTGAAGCCAAGGTCATACTGCGTTCAGAATACATCTTGATTTATTTTACTTCTGATGCAATTCCGCACTGCAGCCACTAGGGATGTAGGGAAGGCAGAGCACAGTAGAAAGCAGTTGCTCTGTTTTCTGCTGGATGTGCCTCTCTACAGAGTTTGCAACAAGGAGGCGAACACTTGCCGATCCAGCTAAACCCATCCACCAAGCCAACGCTGGAGCAAGGCAAGACCAGCCGGCACAGCTCACGGCTGCTACAGACACTGCCAGGCTACAGCCTCCAAACAAGGTTGTTGTTTCCAGCTGCTTGTTTCGCTCTTCCTTTTCTTCCGCACTTCTGTTAGCTCAGCCAGATCGTCCCTCTTAGCGTGTTGTAGGAAATAAAACAACCTTTTCTCTTTTCTTAATTTTGCTTCCCCTGTTCTACACTTTTCTCCGCCTTCATTTCCCCCCCTCCCTTTAATGATACGTCTTCATTTCTCTCCCCTCTTCTCATCCTCCCCTCTTTACCTGTCAGTCTTGGTCCCAACCCCTTCTCATCCTTGGTGGCAATGTTTCCTCCAAGCTGTGGAGTCTTGTGAGCAAAAATTCCACTTTGTGAGCTACTGGCATTAAAGTTGTGAGCAAGTGAGCCCTCCTTCCTGAGCGAAGACAAAGATGTATGAGCCGGAGTCTACAAAACTGTGAGCTAGCTCACACAAACTCAGCTTAGAGGGAACTCTGCTTGGTGGGCTACTTAGAATGTACTTAATCGCATTATAGCAGCAAACTCTTGTTAATTTTATGAACAGAAGTATGTGTGTGTGTATGTGTTAATATTTCCAATAATCTATCAAAATAGTAGAAGGGTCCTTCCCCCCACTTGACATGCATAGTAATGGAACGCTAATCTGATTGAGCGGTTACACATGTGGAACAGAGCAAGCTCTTTAGCTTGGAGAAATGATGATTGGGGGGTGACATGACAGAGGTTTACAAAATTATGCATGGGATAAGAAAGAAGAGAAAGAAGTACTTGTCTTCCTTTCTTGCAATACACGAACCCATGGGCACTCAACGAAATTAATGAGCAGTAAGCTTAGATCAGATAAAAGGAAGTACTTCTTCACCCAAAGAGTAATTAACACATGGAACTCACTGCCAAAATAAGTGGTGGCAGCTACAAGTTCTGGCCCCACTGGTGGACCTCCTGATGGCACCTGGGTTTTGGCCACTGTGTGACACAGAATGTCGGACTGGATGGGCCGCTGGCCTGATCCAACATGGCTTCTCTTATGTTCTTAAGAGCATAAGTTTAAACTCCTCCCCAAATTAATTACCTTTTAAACACTGTTCAGGCAGTGGATTGTTGCACTGCTGGGACATCTAATATTTTTTTGTAAATGCTACTCTGCTACTGCAGACATATAACAAATTACATAATCTTTTTAGAAGATATGTCAACAAAACCAATCCCGATGATCCCAGTTTTGTTCATCTAGAACCACTACATAATCTATTTGCCCCCACTTTTGCATTAGGTAAAGGACAAGGGTCAGCTTAAATAGATTTCTTACTGATTTACTTATTAAGGAATTATTATGATATGAAGTTTTTGTGAACTACAGGCCACTTCATCAGGTGTAAGAAATGTGTCCTATATTGGTGCGCATAATGTACGTGTGTATGAAAATAAAATTACAAAATTAGACACACGGTTCAGATCAGGGTCGGGGGGGGGGAATCTTTGTCCGGGGGCCCATGGTGCTCTTGACAGTCCTACCTGTGAACACCTCCCCCACATTCCTTCCTGTTCCCACTCTTGTTTAGATCAGTATTGCTCCAAAGTGTTTATGGCAATAAAGGTAAAGGTTCCTTTGCTCGAAAGCCAGTCGAATCCGACTCTAGGGTTGCGGTGCTCATCTCCGTTTCAAAGCCGAAGAGCCAGCGCTGTCTGAAGATGTTTCCGTGGTCATGTGGCCAGCATGACTAAACACCAAGGCGCACGGAATGCTGTTACCTTCCCACTGAAGTGGTACCTATTTATCTACTTGCAATTTCTTGCTTTCGAACTGCTAGGTTGGCAGGAGCTGGAACTAGAGACGGGAGCTCACTCCGTCATGCGGCCACTCGGGTCTTGAACTGCTGAACTACTGACCTTCTACAGCCTGCAGTTCAGCGTCTTAATCACTTGAGCCACCGCAGCTCCTGTTTATGGCAATAGGAGGACGTTATTATCCAGCAGCAATTTATTGAGGGGGGAAAGACAGAAAGAGAAAAATGGGCCTTTTAAACTGCCCTGTTCATGTCTTTTAGGCAGGTTTTGCAGAGATGGTGGTTTAAGGTAGTTTAAAACCCAGCCTTAAGCAGAGTTACACTTTTCTAAGTCCATTGAAGCCAATGGGTTTAGATTGGGTGTAGTTCAGATTAGAATGGCACTGTTAGTAGACCAAGGTTCAGATACTCACTTACTGAACATAGTGGGCAGCATTCTACTTCCAGTGAGTGATGATTGTACAAACTCCATTGGCAAAACCCTCTGTTTTTCAAAAAAATTCCATAGGACTAGCAGTGTTAGTCCATTAAAGCAAAATTAAACACCGGGAACCTTAACAAGTAACCAGTTTTTATTCTATTATGCACTTCTACATGTGAAAGCCAATGCTAGAGTTCAAAACTTAACCAGTCTTTAAGGTGCCATAAGATGGCTTTGCTTTTCCAGAGGCCACCACTGATGGGTGTTGGGGTTCCTGTATGGTACTTGGTCAACCACGGCTGCGAATGAGAAAATGGACTTAGGTGGGTCTTCCAAAGAAATGTGTTAATTGCTGAGGGGGGATAAGAAGAGGAGACTGACACCTATCCAGGCAATAGGGGAAGGTGCCAAATCATTGCCGCTGCCTAAGCCAGGGTGTCAAACATACAGCGCGGGGTCTGGAAACAGCCCATCCAGGGATCTTATCCCGTCCGTGAGCAACTGGTGTGAGAGAGGGAAGGCAGGAGGCTACCTCGGGGAGGCGGGGGCGAGCAGGCACACAGGTGCACACGATGAGGTGTGTGTGGTTGAAGCTGTCAAGGAATGAAAGGAAATGGCTAGGGGGGCCAGGATGGTATCCTTGGGGGGGGGAAACTAGTCGTGCATATGCTTAAATACATTTATTTGAGCTTTTGTGGATTCCCCAGTCAAACAATTGCTTTCACTCCTAGGAATCTATTGCTTTTGTTTGTATTTTGAGTAAAAAATAATGTTGTTAATTGGGTTTGCCTGTGTCATTTTGATGTAGTGGTTAAGTGCACGGACAACAATCTGGGAAAACCAGGTTTGATTCCCCACTCTTCCACTTGCAGCAGCTGGATGACCCTGGGCAAGCCTTGGTTCTGTCTGAGCTGTTCTCGAAAGAGCAGTCCTCAAAAGAGCTCTCTCGGCCCCACCCACCTCACAGGGTGTCTGTTGTGGGGAGGGGAAGGGAGAGGAGATTGTAAACCGCTCTGAGACTCCAAGTGAACGGCAGGGTATAAATCCAATCTCCCCCCCCCCCTTTCTGTTTATATCTCCGGTACCTTGTGTTACATTTTATGGCAGACACGGCCTGGACCAACAAAGTAACATTTATGCCAGATCCGGCCCTCATAACAAATGAGTTTGACACTTCTGGCCTAAGCATTAAGTTTATCTGTCTCTTTGGGGAGGAAGTTGGAGGGCCAAGGGATGGGAAAGAGCCTTCCTGAGAATTTTTTTGCTATTTTCTGGAACGGGAGGGATCATGTTGTCCGGCTCCCAGACAGCTTGGAGTCAGTTTAATAGACAGTGAATATATCAAAATGGATCCAGAATGGATCCATAGGCTGCAGTCAGACAGGCTTGGCCACACCTGTATTTTATCCGATGTTATTTGTTCTGGAAAGGTCTGTTCAAACATGCCACCCTTAATCCACCCCACTGCATGCTCACTCCATGGCTGACCATTCAGATGATTGCTGCACAGTAACCACGGAGCAGGTGGTCGGGCAGCATCCTTTTTAAAAAGTTGTCTTTCATGCATGCGCAGAAGCACTCATTCAAAGCACCACTCCATTTTGACAGCTCTGCAATCCCTCCGCCAAGTACTGCGGCCCCTCTCAGCCGCCTCCACTTTGCCTCTTTTCCTTGGAATGCAGATTTACCTGAGAGTAGGACCATTGACTTCTGTACGTTTACTCTTGTGTCAATCATGGGATGCTCTCAAATGGCAACTCTGAAGCAGAAAACAGTTTGCATGGGGGAAAGGGGGATGGGGAGTGGAGCCTGGGGAGGGTAGGGGCCTCAGTGCGGCACAATGCCATAGAGTCCACCCTCTAGAGCATCCATTTTTCTGGGGGAACTGATCTCTGTAGTCTGGTTAATGTCCACCTCCCCCCTTTAGTCAAGGTCCATGCCCAGAAAACCCTGCACACACACCTTTGGGGCAGATATTCAGCCTAGGTTTGCTCAGAAGCAAGCCTGCCTGGAGTTTTAAATTTTTCCAGCTTTACAATCTCCCTGAATTAGGAAAGCCAGCCTCCCCAAGTTCCTTGCCAACATGGGAGTCTAACTAGGGACTACTTTCATAGCTTTCCAACCCCGAGAAACAGGAGAGAGGGGGTTGGGGGAATTTGTCACTCAAAAACAACTCCCCCGGAAGCTCCTGATCCTGACAGAATGTTTGGGTGTAGAAATGTGCAAGCGGTGATTCAAAACTCTGGGGCGAAGATCCGCTTATGCGCACATCGCTAACTGAATAAAAATATGGTGCGAAGACGGAAGTGTGTGATCAGACTTCCAAACGGCTTGAGAGTGCGATGGATTGATCGGACATCTGGAAATGTGGGGTGAAACCACTGACATGAAGACCAAATTTTCCCTGGAGCCAGTTTGGTGTGGTGGTTAGGAGCATGGACTCAAATCTGGGAGAACCATAGTTGATTCCCCACTCCTCCGCATGCAGCTGCTGGCGTGACCTTGGGTCAGTCACAATTTCTCTCAGAGCTGCTCTGGGAAGAGCAGTTTTTGAGAAAGCTCTCTCAGCCCCACCTACCTCACAGGGTGTCTGTTGTGGGGAGGGGAAAGGAGATTGTAAACTGCTCTGAGACTCCTTTGGGTAGTGAAGGGCAGGGTATAAATTCAATCTCTTCTTCTTCTTCTTCTTCTCCTTCTCTTCTTCAAATAAGTCCAACTTGAAGATGGGTGAGAACAGGATGATGACGACTGCGGAACGGGAGACAGATGTTGCTTTCTGAACCTGCATTTTAAATCCGAAGGGCAACAGCAATGACCTCGGATCAAACTGCTTCTCTGATTGCAGCCGTCTCACTTTCTCCCGCACACAGACACACTTTACTGCGCCTTTACCCCACTATAATCTTTTTAGTACTGTTGGTATTCCTGGCTGTATAATTGTCGAATATTTCGCCTCTGATGGTGTCTTTTTATGATAAGTTTTAATAGGGCTTTATATTGATTTTATTCATGCCGCTATTAATGTCCCTTGCACTTATTTTAGCGATCTTATCTTGTGGCTGTTGTAATTGCAATCTATCCTGGATGTTTTTTTTTTTATTGTGGGTGTTTTAACTGTGACTCTTATGATATGTCCTTTATGAAAGCCCGTGGGAGTTTAGTGGTTAGGATGTTAGATAGGAAATGGGAGACCTGGATTCAAACTCATGCTCTGCCCATGAAGCTTGTGGGGTGATCTTGGGCCAATCACTCTTGGGCCTAGAGTGAAGGGAAAGACATATCGGTCTCCTTCTTACGCCATGGGCATGAATGGACTTTCTGCCTGCAATTTCCCTGTAGCGAAAATGCCCTCCATGTTAGCATGCACTAACAGGAAACTTAGAAGGATGAAAACCTGTTCATTCCGTATTTCAGGAAGAGTACTGCTCCTTCCCACCATAAAATGCTGTCCCAGGCAGTCATCTAGGATTTTCCAGTGATAAGGCAGACTGTATATTCCCCAGCTGTCTGTCTGACAAACAGAGAAAAGACTCACATACATTCCCACCCTCACTTGCAAACAGAAATAGCATAAATGTTTAGTTACGCTTCTGTGAGAAGCCACTGGAGGGATGGACTACTCACAATTCATTTCATGAGTTCTTTGGCATTATTGCCTTTCTGGATTAAGGTCAAGCCTGGTTGGATGTAAACCCTGCTAATCCACAAGAGAAATCCCAAATCAATATGCCTTCTTCATTTTCCTGTGCTTTCAGCATGATCAACAGAGTAAAGGACAGAGGGGGGGGGGAAAGGAATATTTCTGTAATACCCATTAAAGACTAAGACATATATATGGGAGGGGGACACACAATGAAAATGAATATTCATGAAGCAGTTCTGTACTGGACCCAATTTCTTCCTCCCCCCCCCCACAAAAGAGAGAGAACCATCATGATTGAATCTGTAGTAATTCTAAGGCCAATACTTGTACTTCCAGGGAACGATTACTTGAATTGCCTTTGGAATGGAACTCTGTGAAACAAATCAGACGCTATACCTGGAAGACTGCAGACGTGTCAAACCCTATTGCACACAAGTATTTAAAAAGACCAATCAAATTTACTAATTCCTTCAGTAAATTATCAGATTATTAAAAAAAAAACAGAGGTAATGGAAGTCAGAAGGGTGAATCATAGTGATTATAAACAGGAGCTGTGATGGATCTAGTTCAAATCTCTCCTCAGCTATGAATACACGGTGAACTTAGAAAGCCATTGTCTCTAACAATAGCCAGGGTCCAACCTACCTGAGGGACCGCCTTGCCCCACATGTTCCCCCAAGAGCACTACGGTCCGGGGCCCAAAATTTTTTAGTCATCCCGGGGCCCAAGGAAGTTAAACTAGCTGCGACCAGGGCCAGGGCTTTTTCGGTGGCGGCTCCTACCTGATGGAATGAGCTCCCGGGGGAGATCCGGGCCCTGCGGGACCTTATGCAGTTCCGCAGGGTCTGCAAGACGGAGCTCTTCCGCCAGGCCTTTGAGTAGGAGCCGCCGCCCCTACTATACCACCACCGTTATGGTATCTCAAAGGATGCATCAACGAGGCCCAAGGAAGACGTTGGAAATTGTAGAAGAGCTTCGGCCATCATCACTGGACACGTACTTTTTGGGAGTACCATCTGTAACTGTGGAGTTACCATCTTGGACTTAGGACATCAGTTACGAATTGAGCACAGTGGTTTTAATGCTGAATGTTTATTATGTTTTTATATGTTTTTATTCTGGCATGGCTGTGTCCTGCCCTTGTTAGCCGCCCTGAGCCCACCTGGGGAGGGCGGGATATAAATATGAAAAATAAATAAATAAATAAATAACCTTATTTCTTGTGCCCCCCACAATAACCATGTGACAGGAAGGAGGAGGAGGAGGTTTTTATACCCTGCTTTTCTCCTTCCTAAGGAGTTGTAAAGCGGCTTACAATTGCCTTCCCTTCCTCTCCCCACAACTGGCATCTTGTGAGGCTGGTGGGGCTGAGAGAGTCCTGAGATAACTGTGATTGAGGCCCAAGGTCACCCAGCAAGCTTCATAGGGAGGAGAGGAGTGGGGAATTAAACCTGGTTCTCCGGATTAGAGACTGCCCCTCTTAACTACTACACCATCCTAGTGCTATGGTCTTATCAGTGTCAAGACCAGGACCATGGACAGCAGACCAAAAGTTCTGGAACAGAAGAAGAAGAAGAAGAGAGAAGAGATTGGATTCATACCCCGCCCTTCACTTGGAGTCTCAGAGCGGCTCACAAACTCCTTTCCCTTCCCCTCCCCACAACAGACACCCTGTGAGGTGGGTGGGGCTGAGAGAACTTTGACACAAACTGCTCTTTTTTCAAGGACAGCTGTGCCAGAGCTTGTGACTGACCCAAGGTCACATCAGCAGGTGAAAGTGGAGGAGTGGGGAATCAAACCCGGTTCTCCCAGATTAGAGTCCACACTCCTAACCACTTAACATAAGCCAAGTACCAGGAACAACACTCCCTCTGAGCTCTGGAGTCTTGTAAGCAAAAGTTGTACTTTGTCAGCTACTGGCCTTAAAGTTGTGAGCGAGCGATTTGGCTGCTGCATAAATTAGTTTGCTCCGGAGCCATCCTTCCTGAGCCGAGACAAAAACTGTGTCAGCTAGTGACTAAAAAAACTGAGCCAGGGGTCATTTCGTAGAAAAAGAGCTAGGGGAACTCATTATCATAACTCATTAGCATATGCCACACCCCCTGACATCAGGGGGCCGGCGGTGGACCTGCAAGGCCGGCGGGAGTGCGAGGAAGCCCCGCCAAGGCCCTCCCTGGCCCCAGGCAGGCAGGGGTGGGGAGAGGCGGGGAGGAAGCAACTTACCCTCCCTCTTCTCCTGCCTCCTCCTGGCTGAATGAGGGCTGGAAGCAGGGGGCGGGGCTTCTTTGTGTGCCCCGCCCCCTGCACCTCACCCAGGGGAACTGCGATCCCCCGCGTTCCCCCCCGAAATGACCTCTGAACTGAGCTATCTCACACTAACTCAGCTTTAGAGGGAACACTGACCAGGCACTGTCCTGCAGTGAGGAGCGAGCCAAGGTTCAGGGCTATGGAGAAACCCTCTCCAGTGCTGAGTGACCCTGACCTCTCCTTGATGTCCTGCTGTCCTCCCCTGTATGCAGGCAAAGAGAGGCTGAAACCAGGCCACCCTTGGTGTCTACCCTCAGGCCCTTCCAAAAGGCAGCAAAAAAAAAATTGACAGGCATTCAGGACAGAACAAGAGGGGGGCTGTAACCCACCAGAGGACCCAGACCCATGGGTTGAAGATCACTGCAGTACAGAAGTATACCAAATACAAACTAAAATGTATTCCTTATTGGGTTAAATGTTTAAGAAAATCATTTGATTGGGAGCACAGAATCTTGAGGCAGTATCCCCCAGTTTTCCATGTTTCCCAGTTAAGGGGGAAACGCCGTTCAAACAAATTACAAAGATGATCTGACTCCAATGGTAACAAAAGAAAGAAATTCTACCTACAAAAAAATAGAAGCACATCTTACAGGACATATTCACGTAGGTACATTTAACTTAGTATGAATATTTAACTTCAAAAAGATTAACTGGCTACAGCTCAAAGCCCAGATAAGAGAGAAGAAGAAGAGAGGTCCTATACAAGATGAAATATGGAAGGCAACCAATGGCCAAAGTGGCTCAACGTCTAACCAATGAGAGGGTGGGGCCAACTGCCAACTGTACCGGGGGGGGGGAGAACGAATTGTCTTAACCAATGTTCCCTCTAAGCTGTGGAGTCTTGTGAGCAGAAATTCTACTTTGTGAGCTGCTGGCATTAAAGTTGTGAGCAAGTGATTTGACCACTGCATAAATTAGTTTGTTCTGGAGCCATCCTTCCTGTGTGAGCCAGAGGCTAAAAAACTGTGAGCTAGCTCACACTAACTCAGCTTAGAGGGAACACTGGAACCCTTTCCCTCCTGGATCCTCTTGCATGCAGAGTTACGACATAACAACGTTCCTCATCCCAATTTTTTTTTAAAAAATTAAACAAAAGTTAAATACTTGCATATTTTGCATACACACACATTTTTTCTGCATGTGGATATATTAGTATTCGGTTCAGTGACTGAAAAGGTACATACCCCCCTTGGTCGCTCCAGCAAAGTCAATGGGAACATTTGTTTGCAGAGAAGCTCCACATGTGTGTTGGAAATCACACATGCAGCTGTGGAATGTTGGTTTAATCTGTTTGCTCTCACTGACAGCTAATGCCTCAGCCACAACTGATTAGACTTTATAAGCTCCCATGTTCTTTTTAATTAAGGCATTGACAGGTATACTTTGCCGGAATTTACACCAAAGGGATTTATTTAATCTCCTTGTTTTACGGTTCCTCATAGACAGAAGTGGAAAAATTATTTCCTAAATCCGCCCATGACTGGAATTCCCTGGCTTCCTTCATAATGGTACTGAAGACCAGTGGGACATTGCTGAAAACATATTGCTTGAACAAACCATGCTTTAGGAAGTTAATAAAATTTTTTAAAAATAAAACAGATACCTTTATTTACAGTGATTAGCACTCTAGTCCACAATGTGAAGGAAACAGAAACGACAATGTCATTTCTTTTCCTGCACAGAAGAAGAAGAAGAGATTGGATTTATACCCCACCCTTCCCTTCCCAAAAGTGTCTCAGAGTGGCTTACAAACTCCTTTCCCTTCCCCTCCCCACAACAGTCACCCTGTGAGGTAGGTGGGGCTGAGAGAGCTCTTGACAGAAATGGCTCTTTTTCAAGAACAGCTCTTATCAGAACTACAGCTTGGCCAAGGTCATCCAGCCAGGTGCAAGTGAAGGAGTGGGGAATCAAACCCAGTTCTCCCAGATTAGAATCTAGCCACTTTATTCACCCATGTTCTGTATGTGACTAAACTTTCACTGTGGAGTAAACCTGCACATAATATTTTGTTAGTTGTAGATTTTCCGGGCTGTATGGCCGTGGTCTTGGCATTGTAGGACCTGACGTTTTGCCAGCAGCTGTGACTGGCATCCTCAGAGGTATAACACAGAAAGATGGAGTACTCTCTGTGTCAATGTGAGAAGGAAAATGATAGGCAGGGTAATTTATATCTACTCAGGAAGGTGGGGTAGGGCTGAGTCATTATCTTGTAGGATACCCACCTTTCTGAGTAGATAGGCTTGCCTAAGGTCATCCAGCAGGTGCAAGTGGAGGAGAGGGGAAGGGGGGCTCCAGAGCCAACTAATTGATGCAGTAGCCAAATCACTCACTCACAACTTTAATGGCAGTCGCTCACAAAGTAGAATTTTTGCTCACAAGACTCCACAGCTTAGAGGGCACATTGGTCACCTTTGCATCAAATGTCTCCTGAATGGAAGGTTATCCCATTTTACCCCCTCAGGGACCCTCTGAGAATGGTTAGGCTGAGAAACTTTGTGTGAGGGCATTTGCTCCCCCCCCCCAGTCGGAATAACGAGACAGACAACAGTTTGGAAGTAAACAAGGGCCACTTTATGAACGATTTAACACAACATTGCGGCAAGGGACCAGCTAAGCGAGCACAAAACAGGCAAGGCAGGTGTCACTCCCCTGACCAACCTCCTTGCCCTTTTCTCGGGTGGGTCACCCAGCTCTGGTCTTGAGCCATCGGCCTGGCTCGCAACCGGTTGCCCCCTAGGAGCGCCTACCCCTGAAGCCTTGCAGAGAGGAGCATACCCTAAGAGGTTCCCAGAGGAGGTGATCACCGTTCCCCACCCTGGACCTTGAAAATCCGAAGGCAGTTCCTGATGACCCCCTATTCCCCTAATGGGGAAAATGCCGTAAGGTGCCCACCGGTTCCAGCTTCTTGCCTGCACCAACCTGCCAAGTAATCAGCCTATTTAGGTGGCGACCACCACAACCAACTATCCAATCCACTGCTCTCAGTGCAAGGTAGGCAAAAACACCTCCACTCCATCAGCCAATCCTGGGTAGAGGCAAAAATTCCTACCTGGCCCCAATAGGCAACCAGCCGTAGCCTACACTAAGAACAGGGCGGTGTGTGTGTGTGTGAGGGCGAGCACGCAGAGCAACTGTAATCAGGCGGGAGCGGAGCCCGGCATTTTCGAGCAGAGCCGGCTCCGCCGCCTGCCCACATCATGATGCAGCGCGTCATGAGTCTGTTGCTGCCCCGGCTTCCTCCGGGGCGGCAAAACAGCCCCCGGACCTCCAGCGGCTTTGCTGGGAGGCAGGGAGCTCCAGTGTGGCTGAACCAAGGCCAATACTGCTTTCTAACCAAATGAAGAAGAAGAAGAAGAAGAAAAGAAGAGATTGGAGTTATACCCCGCCCTTCACTACCAGAGAGCCAGTTTGGTGTAGAGAGCCAGTTTGGTGTAGTGGTTAAGTGTGCGGACTCTAATCTGGGAGAACCGAGTTTGATTCCCCACTCCTCCACTTGCACCTGGCTGAATGACCTTGGGCAAGCCGGAGTTCTGATAAGAGCTATTCTTGAAAAAGAGCAGTTTCTCTCAAGAGCTCTCTCAGCCCCACCTACCTCACAGGGTGTCTGTTGTGGGGAGGGGAAGGGAAAGGAGTTTGTAAGCCGCTCCGAGACACCTTTGGGTA
>NW_015175403.1:168457-171026 GCF_001447785.1 Gekko japonicus | reverse complement strand
CTTGACAGAAACTGCTCTTTTTCAAGGACAGCTCTTATCAGAACTATGGCTTGCCCGAGGTCATCCAGCCAGGTGCAAGTGGAGGAGTGGGGAACCAAACCCGGTTCTCCCAGATTAGAGTCCACGCACTTAACCACTGCTCCAAACTGGCTCTTAACCACTACACCAAATTGGTACCCACCTCTTCTCACGACCAACATTCTATTCAATAAACCATACTGTCTTCCATATGTATAGTATGATTATCCATATTATATTGGCATAAAGGTAAAGGTAAAGGTTCCCTTGTCTCGAAAGCCAGTCGAATCCGACTCTAGGGTTGCGGTGCTCATCTCCGTTTCCAAGCCAAAGAGCCTCCGAAGACGTTTCCATGGTCATGTGGCCGGCATGACTAAACACCGAGGCGCACGGAACACTGTTCCCTTCCCACCGAAGTGGTACCTATTTATCTACTTGCCATTTCTTGCTTTCGAACTGCTATGTTGACAGGAGCTGGAACTAGAGACGGGAGCTCACTCTGTCATGCGGCACACTCGGGTCTCAAACTGCTGAACTACCGACCTTCCACAGCCTGCTGTTCAGCGTCTTAACCACTTGAGCCACCGCAGCTCCTTTTTGGCTTTGTGAGATACATGAAGTTACCAACCTGCAGGTGGTGGCTGGAGAACTTCTGCAAGTACAACTGATCTCCAGGCGAGAGAGATCAGTTCACCTGGGGGAAAAGGCCGCTTTGAAGGATGGACTCTATGGCATGATACCCCACTGATGTCCCTCCTCTCTCTAAACCCCGCCCTCCTCAGGCTCCACCTCCCGGCCCAGAGCTGGCAACCCTAGAGATACAAGGTTGCTGGGGGTATACATAAAACCAAAACTAAAAGAAGAGAAGACGGTTTTTCTTAGTTCTTCCCGATCTAACAATTCAATATGTCTTTTTTGTAATGAATAAAGTTTAGGCCAAGTGGCACCTTTAAGACCGACAAAGTTTTATTCAAGGTATAAGCCTTTGTGTGCGTGCCCACTTCTTCAGATACATGCATGCACATGCAAGTTTATACCTTGAATAGAACTTTGTTAGTCTTAAAGGTGCCAGTGGACTTAAATTTTGTTCTTCTGTTTCAGGCCAACTCTACTACCCGCCTGAATCTTTCTTGTTATGACTTCGCAATTTTAGCACCTTCACCGAATAAATAAGGACACAATCTCTGTAATTATAAACAGAAAAACAGCAGAATCCCAGTGCATTGTGGGTATAAATTACTTTCCGACAAGGGCCAAAAGGTCTAAAAATCTGCATAATATCTTCTAATAATGAAAGGGTTCACTTATAGGCACGGCATCTCTCTCTAACTCCCCATTTCTTGTCCTCCACCTCTCTTTCAGTAACAAGCAGTTGGGTGTTTTGCCCTTAATTTTGTATCATCATAGGGTTTTTTAAAAACTCTTTTTTGTTGCTATTTAATAAGGTGCTCATTATTTCATCTTCCTTCCTCGCTGGATTCTAAACTGTATCCATTCAGACAGAAATGAATAAAGAATGCCTGATCATAGGTTAGAAAAACACACACCTTACAGGAAGCAGGCCTATTCTCTCATCACGTGGACCTATCAATATCAAAACACCTAGTTTTAGCAAGGGTTTTAGTTGTGCTTTGCTTTAATTAAGTTTGATAAAGACACGTCTTGCTTCAGATCACTTGCATTTAAGGCTCTATAGGGTGGGAAAGAGGCAGAGAATTACCCCATTCTTTACATGAAAAGAAGGATCCTACACAAGCTGATTATTTTTTTTTTTAAGTGAAATGGGGGGAAAGAATTTAATTAGAACTTGAGAAGATAATGCAAGGAATCAATAGTTTTATTTGGTGGCTAATAATGATAACGTTCTCCACTTCACTGAATGCTAGTTATAACTTTCTCTAACTATAGCCCTCTTCAGATGTTACATTTGTGGACCTGCAGATGTGTTACAAACAATTCTGCAGACCTGTGCAATTGCTGTTTCTTCTGAAAGCTTCCGAGTACATATAATGCTATTTAACATCTATATGCGCCCCTTTGCCCAGATTGTCTGGAGGCATGGGCTGGGTTCTCACCAATATGCGGATGACACCCAGCTCTATCTGATGTTGGGCAGTCAGTCTGACTCTACCCCGGAAGATCTGGATCAGGCGTTGCTGGACGTGGCTGGATGGCTTAGACTGAGCCGATTGAAATTAAATCCAACGAAGACGGAGGTCCTGTGCCTGAATCGGAGTGGTACGGGGGTAGGGATCCCACTCCCGGCCTTCGGTGGGGCGCCATTGGTGCCAGCTCCGAGGGTCAGGAGTTTGGGAGTGCTCCTGGATACCTCCTTAGCAATGGAGGCCCAGGTAGCAGCCACTGCCAAGGCAGCCTTTACCATCTTCGGCTGATTAGGCAGTTGGTTCCCTTCCTCGAACGCAATGATCTGGCTACAGTGATCCACGCTATGGTCACCTCGAGGTTGGACTACTGCAATGCTCTCTACATGGGGCTGCCCTTGGTGCAACTCCGGAAGCTGCAGCTGGTGCAGAATGCGGCGGCCAGGCTG
>NW_015175403.1:152504-168338 GCF_001447785.1 Gekko japonicus | reverse complement strand
GTTAGGCAGGCATTCCGATAGGAGCGATGTTTTACCAGCTGCGCCCTGTAGTGAACTCCAATCCTATATGATCTAATGTGGCGATACTGCCGAATGTGTCCTTAAATTGCACCTTAGTTCTATCGCCATCTAATGAATGTTTTAATGAATGTTTTATATTGACTGCTGTGTTTTAATTGATGTTTTATAATCTATTATGAATGTATACTGCTTGTCAGTTCTTGGAAGCCTCCCTGAGCCTGCCTAGCGGGGAGGGCGGGGTAAAAGTGAAACAAACAAACAAATAAATATAACAGACCACGGGTTAATCTGAGGTCTGGTGTGCATGTACTAAGGTGAAATGTCTACACAGCGCCTCTTTCAGAACAAGACAACAACCGTAAACATCAAGAGGACTGTGTTTACAGTAGGGTTGCCAGCTCTGGGTTGGGAAATGCCTGGAGATTTTGGGGTGTGGAGCCTGGGGAGGGAGGGGTTTGGGGGAAGGGAGGGGCCTCAGCAGGGTATAATGACACAGAGTCCACTCTCCAAAGCAGTCATTTTCTCCAGGGGAACAAATCCCTGTAGTTTGGAGATCAGTTGTAATACTGGGAGAACTCCGGGCCCCACCTGGAGGTGAATAAATTGTGTTAAAGGGACCATGGTGTCAACTAGACAAAATACAGGAGCCACACCGCGTCTACAAGCATCAAAGGTATGATATACAAAATCGTGATTTTTTAAAATAAAGAATATACATATCTCAAAACTATCTGTATCAATCAATATGAGTCAAAAATTCTATTCAGTCATAAAGACGTGAAATGTAGATTTCATAGCAATCTCACACTTCTCAAATATACCACAAATTTGATACTAAATTCCAAAAAGATCCTATGAAATGTCCAACTGACTGCAAATTGCCCTAATGGAAATGTCTACATTTTGAAATTTGTATGAAACAAAGATGATGCATTAAATCCTTCTCTCTTATATAAAAACAAAGATTCCGTTGTTGGTCTTGAGTGTGTGTTATAGCAGTTTGTTGCACCTTTGTGGCTTGTGGCTTCCTGTAATAAAATCCTAGATGCATCTTGTTGGTTATAGGGATGTGGATGAAACCAATAGATCACACAAAATTTGATGGAAAGCACAGAGTTTCAGCATCCTTTGTGTAATATCAAATTTACACATTTCTCCAGTTGCAACACCAAAAAGGGAATGTACTTAATCACATGTCCATGTGACCTAATATATACTGGAGTGAGCTCCATGCTATTAAAACAAGATTTTTAGAACACAGGTCCAGGATTTTGAATAGAGTAATTGAAGCCCCATTAGGATTTCATTTTGTGGAATAATTGCACAGTCTCGATTAAATCAAATTTTCTATGATCTATAGGTTTTCTCCGTATACCTATAACCAGGGGTTTTTTTTGGGGGGGGGAGTACTGGAACTCTCAAGAGGGATATGAAGTTTTCAATATGCATACTGAAAACTCATGAACTTTTAAATGTTTTTAAAAGACTTTTGTCAAAGAGGTTCTGGAACTTCGTTCCGGCGCGTTCCCCAAGAAAAAAAGCCCTGCCTATAACCAATAAGTTGCATCTAGGACTTCATTACAGAAAGCCACAAGCTGCAAAGCTGCAACAAACTGCTATAACACACTGTCACGGGCTGGGCTAGGCCAGGAGGCAGGACTCAGGTCCTGTCAGGGAAGTCATAGCCAAAAGGGACAGAACAGGAGCCAAGACAAGAGTCCAAGAGAAGCAGAAGATCAGGAAGCCAGGAATCCAAACAGGAATGAGGTCTGAGAGCAAGAGCTGAGAACCCAGAACTCATTGGAAGTTTGTGTGTGAATCTTGGCATTTAAAGTGAAAAAAATCTCCAGTGCGACGAAAGGGATTTTGAATCTTAGAAGAGAAGAAGAAGAGATTGGATTTATACCCCGCCCTTCACTACCCAAAGGTGTCTCAGAGCGGCTTACAAACTCCTTTCCTTTCCCCTCCCCACAACAGACACCCTGTGAAGTTGGTGGGCCTGAGAGAGCTCTGACAGAAACTGCTCTTTTTCAAGAACAGCTCTGATAGAACTATGACTTGCCCAAGGTCATCCAGCAGGTGCAAGTGGAGGGGAGGGGAATCAAACCCAGTTCTCCCAGATTAGAGTCAGCGTACTTAACCACTACACCAAACTGGCTCACCTACACCAAACTGGTCAGCACAGATGTGACTCGTTGCTTCCATGGAGAGCCCACTCCTAAGGAGGAGCTGTATAAGCCTCCGGCCATGCTTCCCTGAGCAGTGGCACATCTCCTGTTCGCACTGAGGGCTCAGCGCTTGCCTTCCCTGCCAGCTTGCATCTTGGCGGTGGGTTGCTAAGTCCTTGCAGAGCCACTCCCTCAGCCGAGCCACCCACTGAGGTGAATTCGGTGAGCTTTCTGTTTGCACCTGTGCCTCATCAGCTGCTGCAGGACCAGGTGTCCTGTCAACTCCTGAGGAGTCAGAGGTGCCAGCTTCCAGCTCTGGTGATGCTGGTGACTCCGGCTGTGCTGCCAACTTGGGCAGGGGCCCATCGCTGTCACCCATAACACACACACTCAAGATCAACAGTGGAGTCTTTGTTGTTATAAAGGAGAGAAGGATTTAATGCATCTTTGTTTCTTACAAATTTCAAAACATAGACATTTCCATTAGTGCAATTTGCAGTCAGTTGAACATTTCAAAGTTGGATCTTTTGGAATTTAGTGTGAGATTGGCAGCTTTGTGGTATATTTGGGATGTGGGAGATTGTTATGAAATGTAAATTTCACATCTGTATGACTGTATAGAATTTTTGAGCCACTGGGAGGTGGGCAACCCTAGTTCACATTTAGTGTCTGCAGAGCTTATTTTTTTTTAATATAGATCAGACTTGGTCATGAAATATGGTGCACAAACACCTATTTAAAAGGTCAGTTTATATAATAGTATAAGATGATCCTTCAAAACAGTACATTCTGTTTTCTTTGAGTCCATGTTACCAGTTCCGAGAAATGAAGAGGAAATACCTGAGACTAAAGTTCAGAGGGAAGTAGGTAAATGGCAGAAATCAAAGAACCATATGGACCTCCAGGTCTCTTTTTGTAGAAAAAGCCCAGCAGGAACTCATTAGCATAATAGGCCACACCCAACAGCAGAAACTCATTAGCATATTAGGCCACACCCGATAGTGCGTCATATTAACATATTAGGCCGCACCCCATGTTACCAGAAGTGTGGTCATCCAGCCACACCCACCTTTTGATTGTTATTCTGTTTACCTTGTTTGTTGTCAAAACCCAGGGCCTTTTTTTGGAGCAGGAACTCCTTTGCATGCTAGGCCACACACCCCTAATGTAGCCAATCCTAATGGATTTCTGCTGTTGGGTGTGGCCTATTATGCTAATGAGTTCCTGCTGGGCGTGGCCAACTTGGGAGCCAGCCGGAACTCCGTTCCTGTGCGATCCTGCCCCAAAATAGCCCTGTGGACCTGGACTTGTCTACTCCACACCCCATTGGTCATCCCAGGACTTCCGAAGCAGAAACGGCAATGAACCCAAGCTGAGGCCCAGGCTGGAAGATGCAGTGCTTGGCAAGGTGGCATAAGGGAACCCATTCCTGAACCACACAGAACAATCCCTATCAGGGTTACACCCTTTGAAGGTGATTGACTTCAATGGATTTAAAAGAGTATAAATCTGTGTAGAACTGTACTCAAGGGTGCCAGCCTCCAGGTGTGGCGTGGAGATTTATCAGAATTACAAGTGATCTCCAGTCTACAGAGATCATTTCCCCCAGAGATAATGGCCACTTTGGAGAGTGGACTCTATCGCATTGCAGGGATATAAACTGACGTCCCTCCTGAAACCCTGCCCTCCTCACAGAGATATTTCAGTCTCGCCAGGGCTCTTTTTGTAGAAAAAGCCCAGCAGGAACTCATTAGCATAATAGGCCACACCCAACAGCAGGAACTCATTAGCACATTAGGCCACGCCCCTGACAGCACAGCTCATTAGAACATTAGGCCGCACCCCCATGTTACCAGAAGTGTGGTTATCCAGCCACACCCACCTTTTGCTTCTTATTCTGTTTACCTTGTTTGTTGTCAAAACCCAGGGCTTTTTTGTAGCAGGAACTCCTTTGCATGTTAGGCCACACACCCCTAATGTAGCCAATCCCAATGAGTTCCTGCTGTTGGGTGTGGCCTATTATGCTAATGAGTTCCTACTGGGCGTGGCCAACTCAGGAGCCAGCCGGAACTCCGTTCCTGTGCGTTCCTGCCCAAAAATAGCCCTGCAGTCTTCAGGTGGGGCCTGGGGATCCCCTGGAATTACAGCTCATCTCCAGACTGCAGAGATCAGTTCCCCTGGAGAAAAATGGATGCTTTGGAGGGTGGACTCTATGGCACTGTACCCTACTGAGGTCCCTGTCCTCCTCAGCCTCCGTCCCCAAATCTCCAGGAGTCTACCATCCAAAGCAGCCATTTTCTCCAGGAGAAGTGGAATATTTTAAGTAAATAAAATCTTAAAAATAAATGATATATGCAGCCTGGAGGTCAGCTGTAATTCCAAGAGATCTCCAGCCCCCACCTGGAGGTTGGCAACCACAGGAACAGGTCATGGGGGAAATGAATGTATAGAACTACATCCTGTGATCTGTGCCCAGCAACTATTTCCCTTTCAAAATTACATTTTGTGTGTTTACCGAGAAAGCACAAGATTACTTTCCCTTCATAAAGTGAATCAAACTATATCAAAAAGGGGTCTTAAACAATGTTTTATGCATAGGTGCATTTTTTGTCTGTCCAGCTGAAAATCTGAAACACTAATCCCCCCCCCCCCCAAATTCTCATCCATACTGTTCTGAACTGCAAGCACGAGAACCAAACAGCGGGAAGCAGCTGGATGCTGCAATTTTTACATGGTATCAGTGCAGAAAACAAGTGCCCGAATGCCAGGAATTAATCTTGAAGAATAAGGAAACTGAATTCAAATGTTAGACATGAGACAAGTGTAATGTAGTGACAAAAACTCTATAATCAGAAAGACAAACAACCACAGACCTGGCTTTGTGTGCTTTCCAAAACAGAAAGGGGAGAAGTCCATTTCTCCACACACAGAGGATGTGTGCCAGGGAGCCAATGCCAACTGCAGCTCCCTGGTGTGTGGGGTTGCCAGGGGTCATTTCCTGCAGGAGCGCACAGGAGTGGAGCTCCGGCAGTAAAGAGCCCAGGGGGCGGGCACATGCAACAAGCCCCACCCCCTGCTCCCAGCAGCCCTCAGTCAGAGCAAGAAGCAGCCAGGTAAGTTGCAGAGCCCCCCCCCCCAGCCCCCCGGTCCAAAACAGTCCAGTGGCACCTTTAAGACCAAGTTTTATTCAGGTACAAGCTCTCCCTCCTCTGCGAGGGCAGATCTGCACATTCCCCTCCCCCCAATAGCTAGCAATCCAAAACAGTCCAGTGGAGCCTGAGCGGTGGGTGTTGCCTTCTGACACACGTCTGGTGATGTCAAGGGGTGTGGCATATGCAAATGAGCTATGCAAATGAGTTATGCTAATGAGCTCCTGCACCTCTTTTTCCTGCAAAATGACCCCTGGGGGTTGCCAACCTCCAGGCAGAGTCCAGAGATCTCCCAGTATTATAACAGATCTCCACCAGATGATAGAGCTCATCTCCCCTGGAGAAAATGACTGCTTCAGAAGGTGGACTCTATGGCTGAGGTCTCTCCCCTCCCCAAAGCCTTTCCCTAGGTTTCACCTCCAAAAACCCACAGGTATTTCCCAACCCAGAGCTGGCAACCCTCCTAGCGCATGGTGGTGTAGGGGGACAGACATTAAGTAAACATCGCAGAAAACTCAGATGGAATAGTTATGTACCTGCCATGCTCAGTCTAGCAGTCATCAACTCATAGATGCACTGTGAAAAGAGGTGCCCAGAGTCAATTTCTTCTAAATCCTTAGCTCTTCAGATCTGGTTGAGTTTGACATATACATACATACAACTATGCCAAGCATGGAAGAAGAGAAAATCAGGTTTACTACTCAGAAGAAAGACACATAAAAGTCTGAAAGAAGATAGGGTTAGTGCCAATATATAAATCTACAATTATACTAATAAACTTTATATAGACTTTTACACTACCCAATCACATTCCCTCTCAAAATACAAATGAGAATTTTAATTTATTGTTTCATGGGCTGTTACTTGCTTTTCATTATAATTGTTTCCTCAGTCTCAAACGCTTCTTCTTATCTTACTCTCCTTTTGACTCAAAGGTCTTGAACAGATTGAGATCCAACCCTCTTCCAGGCAATCACCACAGCTAAATATTTAGCAACTGCTAAGGTAGTTTTCCGATCCTCATCTACAAGGAAAAACTGGATGATTTTTTGAGATGGTAGATTCACATAACCTCTTAAGAGTGAGGACAAATACCTTTCAGACCAGATTTCACACTCTCATAAAATATGTTGACCAGATCCACATTTACAAACTCTGTCAGAATACACTATGCCTGCGAATCAGCTTTCCAGTTATGGCCAAAGGAAAAGAATTTAACTGAGCATAAACACTCTTCTGTAATGTGGGCACCGTTAGGCCTCTGGAGGCGCTCCAAACAACACTGGTGAGTATACATGCCATGCTCTCAATAAAGTACTTGTTCTATCCAACTTCAGTACTGAGGTCTTTATTTGTTTTACAATGTCCATATCTTTATCATCGAATCCTAACCTTTGGAGTTTATTCTTAACTATCACCTTCCATGGCCCCATAGAAGAGTCCTTCTCAAGAGCCAGTTCGGTGTAGTGGTTAGGGTTGTGGACTCTAATCTGGGAGAACCGGGTTTGATTCCCCACTCCTCCACGTGCACCTGCTGGATGACCTTGGGCAAGCCGTAGCTCTGATAAGAGCTGTCCTTGAAAAGGAGCAGTTTCTGTCAGAGCTCTCTCACCCCCACCTACCTCACAGAGTGCCTGTTGTGGGGAGGGGAAGGGAAAGGAGTTTGTAAGCCGCTCTGAGACACTTTTGGGTAGTGAAGGGCGGGGTATAAATCCAATCTCTTCTTCTTCTCTTCTAAGATTCAAAATCCCTTTCGTCGCACTGGAGATTTTTTTTCACTTTAAATGCCAAGATTCACACACAAACTTCCAATGAGTTCTGGGTCAATTCAGCTGTAAGAGCAACACCTGAAACACCACTTGGTACACAGCAAATCGTGTGGGAAAACTGTAACAGAGGTTGATTGAATGATTCATCCGCTGTCTCTATCAAGACCCCAATTCCATACAATAATTGGAATACTACCTTAGCACTGGACACCTGAATAGCACCTGGTGTGTAATTGCTATGCTGGGTGAAGAAGAATCAAGAAACTGCCTTATTGGAGAATCTAGCTTTTTCCATAGCACTAGTCAGGTGGGCCTTCCAGCTCACATTCGATCGAGATATGACCTCCAGACACCTAAATTGCTTTACCTGTTGAATTGGTTGCCCATTTATGAACTACTTATATATTTGGGGGTATAGGATTTAGCAAACAGCATGGTTTCAACAGTTTACGTAAACCAAGTGGAGAATGCGGTAACAGAAGTGTATTGTCCACATATAGCAAAAGTGGCATTTTTTTATCCCACCAGGGCTGGCACCTGGGTTATGTAACTGGACAGATGAAGGTCCAGATCATTTAGAGAGGTATTAAATAAGAGTGGGACCAATAAACAACTCTGTCGCACCCCCTTATGCAAAGGGATTTCATCTGCTAATTGTCCCTCAGTACCAGCATGTATCTGCAAAAAGCTTTGCTCTTGACTGGGTGCACGCAAGCACTTAATGAGGTAGTATATTTCTATACTTGTACCTCCCCTGAGAGCAATAATCATCAAGTTTAACTTCCTTCTCATCAGTCGGATCACATAGACAAACAGTGGATCCCAGAGGAACATTTCTTATTTGGGAGAAACTATTTAAAAGGGTCGATTATTCTAATTCAGTCTATGTTACGAAGTTGGACACCGCATAGCAGTAACATATCACACACTATGTCAGGCTTCATCATCACACATAATTTAATATGCAATAAATTATTCATATTGGTACTTAACACGACGCAGCACTCATCAAATAAATGAGCAAAGCATATTAGGTGATCCATTGCATTAAAGAATAAAAACGTAACTTGTTCGTTCAAGAAATTCATGAGCTTGCAAAAAGGGTGTTTTTTTTTTGCACACAGATAGGTAGAAGAACCATGGTACCATTTCTGTTCTCGTGTTTGCACAGTAGTATAGCACATTCCACAGGGTTGGGCTGCCTTTACAGGGTTGGTAACTTCAGGTTCGAAAATTCCTGGGGGTGAAGAATGGAGAGACTGGGGTTTGGAGAGGGGAGGATACTCAGTGGGGAATAATGCCATAGACGTGTCCCCCCAACAGCCATTTTCATCAAGGGAGGCAATCTTTCTGATCTGTGATTCCAGGAAATCTCTGGGCCCCACCTAACTGGCCATCTTCAGAAGTCATTTAGGTCTTCCAGGCAGAAAGTGTTTCATTACACCTTTTTGGTGCAACATGGACAACTTCTCAATGCTTTTAAGGGACAGATGTACACAACTGTGTTCTGTCCTCAGTGGCTTTTGTTACTGTACACACACACCATGTAATCTTTAAATGTCTTTCCTTAAGATCCACATGAGTTCCCCACTTGGTATGCAAATTGATTTTTTTTCTGTTTGTATCAAAGGTTCTGCCCTGTTACCGTTACAGCGTTCAGATCTAGACTCACAAAGACCTGAAACTACACATGTAGGACAACAGCAACTTGTTCTCAGAGGATGAAAGATCCAGATGTTTTCTGGTTGGCCCTTAGGAATTTCCTGTCAATATGGCTGGTGCTCTGTTCTGGTCAGAATCTTGGCCAAACTCTGGAACTTGTGCATGGCTTGGGCTACGTCTAAAAACCTTCCCCTGTGGTGGCGGCGATGACAGCCAATGCATCTGTACAAAGTCATCCAGCAGAGATTCTCCTGAGACCTTCTCTCCTGAACAGAGCGACACAGATTATTCAGAGGCAGGCTGTGGCATGTTTGCAAGACAATTTGCAAATGCTTGGTTTCCTAGGAACTGGACTCCACTGTTCTGGCAGAGCTTCAGAATGTTGTTGGAATGCAGCTCGGTCTTAATTGCTAGGATGGAACCCAGCTATTAACACCGAGGAAGGGTACAAATTGCTTGGAGAGGTTTCACTGGTCACCTCTCTTGGCTTTTGCCAGGATGAGCAAGTGACCAGGTAGGTCTGCAAGTTTCATAAAATCATAGGATCACAGAGTCGGAAGGGGCTGTACAGGCCATCTAGCCCAACCCCCTGCTCAATGCAGGGTCAGCCTAGAGCATCCCTGGCAAGTGGTTGTCGAGCCGCTGCTTAAAGACTACCAGTGAGGGGGAGCTCGCCACCTCCCTAGGCAGCTGATTCCACTGTTGCACAACTATTACCACAAAAAAGCTTTTCCTCATATCCAGCCGGTACCTTCCCGCCCTTAATTTAAACCCATTATTGCGAGTCCTGTCCTCTGCTGCCAACAGGAACAGCTCCCTGCCCTCCTCTAAGAGACAGCGCTTCAGATGCTCCAAGAGAGCAATCATGTCCCCCCTCCACCTCCTCTTCTCCAGACTAAACATTCCCAAGTCCTTCAGCCTTTCCTCATAGGGCTTGGTCTCCAGGCCCCTGATCATCCTCGTCACTCTCCTCTGTACCTGCTCAATCCTGTCCACATCTTTTTTTGAAGTGAGGCCTCCAGAACTGCACCCAATACTCCAGGTGCGGCCCGACCAAATGCCGTGTACAGCGGGACGATGACATCTTGCGATCTGAATGTTATGCCCCAAGATCACATTAGCCTTTTTTGTCACTGCATCACACTGGCTGCTCATACTGAACCGACAGGCCACCTGCACACTAAGATCTTGTTCACACACAGTGCTACCTACAAATGTATCCTTCATCCAGTATGCGTGTTCCCCGTTTTTGTTACCCAGATGTAGAACTCAGCACTTATCCTCGTTAAATTGCATCTTGTTTACATCTGCCCACTTTTCTAGTGTGTCCAGATCTTGTTGGATTCTATCTCTATCTTCCGGTGTGTCCACTGCTCCTCCCAATCTGATGTCATCTGCAAATTTTAATGAGCCCCTCCACCCCCACATCCAGATCACTTACAAAAATACTGAAAAGTACCGGGCCCAGAACCAAGCCCTGTGGCACCCCACTGGACACCTCCCTCCATTCAGATGAAATGCCATTGACAACTACTCTCTGAGTGCGGTTCTCCAACCAGTTCCCTATCCACCTAACTAGCCTAGAGTCCAGTCCTGGACAGCCCTCTAGTTTACCCATCAGAACATCATGGGGAGCCCTGTCAAAAGCTTTACTGAAATCCAGGCAAACGACATCAACAGCATTCCCTCGATCTAGTAAGCTCGTCATTTGATCAAAGAAGGAAATGAGGTTGGTCTGGCAGGACGTGTTGGGGACAAATCTGTGCTGACTTGCCCGGATCACCAAGCTGACCTTTAGATATTCACAGACTGACCCCTTTAAAATGTACCGCTTCGGTGGGAAGGTAACAGCGTTCCGTGCGCCTTGGTGTTTAGTCATGCTGGCCACATGACCACGGAATCGTCTTCGGACAGCGCTGGCTCTTCGGCTTGGAAACGGAGATGAGCACCGCAACCCTAGAGCCGGATTCGACTGGCTTTAGAGCAAGGGGACCTTTACCTTTATCTTCCGTGGGACAGAGGTCACACTGGCTTGTAGTTTCCTGAGTCATCCCTCCTCCCTTTTTTGAAAATTGAGATAACATCTCCCCTCCTCCAGTCTTGTTCACAGTTGCTTAAAAGAGGGGGTCATTCTGACCATAATGAAGGAAGTAGATGCAAGACCCTCTCCCCTGGAAAACGTCCTCCTGGGACTCGAATGTTTTTAACAACTATCAACCAGGTGGAGCTGTCCCATTTGTGGACAAAGTGCTCAAGCAAGGCGGGGCCTTATACAGATCCAAAGTTTCTTCATCAAAATTTGATAACTTCAATCTAGCTTCTTTCGGGACCAAACTGGATAGATGACCTTTGCTGGGAGAGGGACCAGGTGAGAGGAGGACGCACGATCTCAGTTCTCAGCTGCTTTTCAGTGCCAATCAGCCACAGTATCCTTTGACGGTGTTGTTTCAAGCTGATGGGCTAGGAGACAGCTGCTTGACTCCTTGACAATAATAGCAGGGACGTTATACAACCTCATTTCTCATGGTATTTTTACGTCTCTGTGAAACTGCTGGGAAGGTTGTTGAGAGATCTGGAACAAAGTGTCATCCATCCCTAACTAGAGTCCTGGATGTTCTGAAGAAATGTTTGGAACAGGTCATAGGCTCAGGCTGGATGAGAGCCAATAATCAGATGCACAATCTAAATGGTAAACACTTCCGCTTCTCAGGAATTGAGTTGTCAGCCTCTTATAGATGGGATGGGAAGCACCTGGTGGTTTTTAGAATGGCACTTTGAGATGAAGGGCCCAGATCTTGTCTGTGGCAAATGACACCTTTAATCAGTTGCAGTTGGTTTATCCACTGGCCCCCTTTCTTGGATGAAGTCAAACGTGGCCATGGTTAGCTAGTTATATTCAGGCAAGACTGCTAATGCCTGCACTGTTTCCCCTGGGTGCACACTGAGCTTTTCTGAAAGTCCTCCTGATGCTTCGGTGCAGGGGTCTCCGACCTTTCCGAGCCTGTTGGCACCTTTGGGATTCGGGCATGGGATGGTGGGCATAGCCACAAAACGGCTCCTGCAGGAGGCAAAGCCAACCACACAGAGGAAGACCAAGTGCAGGGGAGAAGAGGGGTAGTTTTGAAAATGCACTTGTGGCGGCGGCAGCGGCTGCTGAGACTGTTATTTAATCTGCAAGGCCAATCAGAGGCCCTGCTGGGCAAGAGCCCTGCCCTGTTTCTAAAAACACTTGGTGGGTGCCAGGAAAGGTGGCAGCCGATGCCACAGGCACCACACCGGGACCCCCCCCCAGCTCTAGTGGCTGCAGCTGCCACTGCAGTCAGGGGCATTGCAAGATAGGGCTTGTTTTGGGCTGCCCTAAGAGAAAAGAGACCGCTTGGCACGGTGGTTATGAGCACGGACTCTAATCTGGGAGAACCAGGTCTGATTCCCCGCTCCTCCACTTGCAGCCAGCCGGGTGACCTTGGGTCAGTCACAAGCTCTCCCAGAGCTGTTCTCTCGACAGCAGTCCTCAAAAGAGCTCTCTCAGCCCCACCTACCTCGCAGGGTGTCTGTTGTGGGGAGCGGAAGGGGAGGAAAGGAGACTGCAAGCCGCTCTGAGACTCCAAGTGAAGGGCGGGGTATAAATCCAATCTCTTCCTCCTCCTCCTCCTCCTCCTTCTAAACGTTTTATTTGGCTGCTACAGCCACTGGGAAGCACTCAAGCTTTCTCTAGCCAGTATGTGGTCCCATTCCCCCTTCAGCCTGGCCAGCTGTTGCCATTAGCTTCTTTTGCAAAGCAGAGAAGAAGCTCTGTTCTGCTTTTAGAGTCCCAGGAGATGGGGCATCCCACAAAGCAAGGTAAGTATTTAAGGAACAGGAAGTCCACCCACTCCTTCTCCAGGGTTGCTGTCCTCTCTATGGCTGGGCCGTGCTACCAACCGAAGAACAGACAATACTAACCTCGACAGATCAACAGCTGGGCTCTGAGGAAGGCAGCTTCATGTGTTCAGTGTGGCTGACGTTGTTACTTTGCAAAACGAGGCGCGGGGTATTGCATTTGGCGTCACCCCCTGTGGCAGCCATTTTGGAATGGCATACCAGGGCTGCCAGGTCCCCCAACCCACTGGCCCAGATCCGGCCACCAAAGTGCCGGAATCGGGCTGACATGCCCAGCTGTCACGACAGGGCCAGTGGGGCAAGGCAGGGAGGGAGAGTTTACAGTCCAGTCCAAGAGTCAAGCTGGAGAGATCAAAAGAGTCCGAGCAAAAGTCCCAATCACACAAAGCCAAGCCGTAGTCAAACGTTACCGATAGCCAGAGTCCAAACAAGCCAGTATCGTAGTCAGGAAGCATAGCCGAGGATCAAGAGCCAGTGGGGTTGTCAAAACGCGGACTGGAGTCAGGAACCGGGAAATCAGTCAGGAGCTAAACAGAGTCAGAGGTGCAGAGCTTCTGGTCCAACGGACAAGTTTGCCAGCACAGTTTGCTAGCAGCCAGCGGTGTGTTCAAATAGCATGGTGGGTCGTTATCTCATTAGCACAGCTTCACGAAGTCCTTGATTCTGTTAGTAATCTTGGCTTAATGATCACCAACCACGGCAGCCTCCTTGCGCCTGGTTGCCAAATCCCAGTGTCTCTGATTCCTCAGCCAGTCAACAGGTGGCAGAGAATCGGGTGGCTTGTTGCTGGGGCCAGGCATTGCCCGATTGGCTTCAGGTGCAAACTGTCCTGGCGTTTGCCGTTCATCCTCCCCGGCACTTAGGTTTGGTGAGGGCTCTCGTGCTTCTAATGATGTTAAAGGCATGGAGTCCTCAGTTTCAGAGCTCCCAGGCGCCGGGTCGGGTACAGGCATGACACCAGCGCAATGACGTCACCCAGAAGTTTCTGCAACCAAGGTGATCCCTGGAGGAACCAACGAAACCAATGGTACAATCCCAAACAGAGATACAGCTTTCTACTGAAGGCGGTGGGTTTAGAAAGGCGGAATTCTGCTCTGGTACCATAGAGTTTTAAAGCTGACTGCTAGAGCGTCCCCCAATAGAATGCCCGGTGTGATGACATCACTTCTGGGTGACGTCATTGCAGTGTGTGGACACTACATGTGTGCGCAAAGCTCCCAGAGGTGGAGCTTTGGACCCCCGCTGGATGCCAGGTACACCACCTCCTCTTCAAATTCCAACGATTCCCACAGGCTTCAAAAGGTAAGGGACCATGGTATATTCTATGTGGAGCCCCTTTGAAGACTATTTAGAAACTACAGCTGGCAAAGGGCACAGTAGCAAGATGGCTGACCAGAGAGGATCATTGGTAGCGTGAGCCTGGAGATGTCTCAGAAATTATAACTGATCTCCAGACTACAGAGAGCAATTGGCTGCCTTGGAGGATGGAGCTTATGGCTGCTGAACTCACTCTCCTCACTAAACCCTTCTTTCTAGGGTTCCCAGGTCCCTACCTGGCATTCCGCGGGGGTCCAAAGCTCTGTGTCCGAGAGCTTCACACGTGGGCATAGCACATGTGCGCCGCGATGACGTCACCCGGAAGGGACGTCATCACGCTGGGCGTGCTGAAAAGGGAATGCTCTAGTGTTCGGCTTTAAAACTCTACAGTACCATAGAGTTTCAATGCTGAATGCTCGAGCATCCCCCGATGACGTGCCCAGCACGATGACATCGCCACCACGATTCCTGCACTTTGGGGGCGGGGTTTCCCCCAGTGGCCGGATCCAGGCTCCTGTGGCAGCCATTTTGGAATGGCATACCAGGGCTGCCAGGTCCCCCAACCCACTGGCCCAGATCCGTCCACCAGGGGGAACAATGCCCTCAAAGTGCCAGAATCGGGCCGACATGCCCCGCTGTCAAGGCAGGGCCAGTGGGGCAAGGCAGAGAGGGAGAGTGTACAGTCCAGTCCAAGAGTCAAGCCAGAGAGATCAAAAGAGTCCGAGCAAAAGTCCCAATCACACAAAGCCAAGCCGTAGTCAAACATTACAGATTTTCAGAGTCAAACAAGCCAGTATCGTAGTCAGGAAGCATAGCCGAGGATCAAGAGCCAGAGGGGTTGTCAAAACGTGGATTGGAGTCAGGAACCGGGAAATCAGTCAGGAGCCAAACAGAGTTAGAGGTGCAGAGCTTCTGGTCCAACGGACAAGTTTGCCAGCACAATTTGCTAGCAGCCAGCGGTCTGTTCAAATAGCGTGCTGGGTCGTTATCTCGTTAGCACGGCTTCGCGAAGTCCTTGATTCTGTTAGTAATCTGGGCATAATGATTGCCAACCGTGCAAGCGGGCCTCCGTGCATCTGGTTGCCAAATCCCGGCGTCTCTGATTCCTCAGCCGGTCAACAGGTGGCGGAGAATCAGGTGGCGTGTTGCTGGGGCCAGGTATTGCCCGATCAGCTTCAGGTGCAAACTGTCCTGGGGTTTGGTGTTCATCCTCCCCGGCACTTAGGTTTGGTGAGGGCTCTCGTGCTTCTGATGATGTTAAAGGCACGGAGTCCTCAGTTTCAGAGCTCCCAGGTGCCGGGTCGGGTACTGGCATGACACCAGCGCGATGACGTCACCCAGAAGTTTCTGCAACCAAGGTGATCCTTGGAGGGACCAAGGACACCAATGGTACAATCCTAAACAGAGATACAGCTTTCTATTGAAGGCGGTGGGTTTAGAAAGGCGGAACTGTGCTCTGGTACCATAGAGTTTTAAAGCTGAATGCTAGAGCGTCCCCCAATAGAATGCCCGGCATGATGACATCACTTCTGGGTGACGTCATTGCAGTGTGTGGACACTACATGTGTGCGCAAAGCTCCCAGAGGTGGAGCTTTGGACCCCCGCTGGATGCCAGGTACACCACCTCCTCTTCAAATTCCAACGATTCCCACAGGCTTCAAAAGGTAAGGGACCATGGTGTATTTTATGTGGAGCCCCTTTGAAGACTATTTAGAAACTACAGCTGGCAAAGGGCCCAGTAGCAAGATGGCTGACCAGAGAGGATCATTGGTAGCGTGAGCCTGGAGATGTCTCAGAAATTATAACTGATCTCCAGACTACAGAGAGCAATTGGCTGCCTTGGAGGATGGAGCTTATGGCATTATCTCC
>NW_015175403.1:142650-152493 GCF_001447785.1 Gekko japonicus | reverse complement strand
CTGCTGAACTCACTCTCCTCACTAAACCCTTCTTTCTAGGGTTCCCAGGTCCCTACCTGGCATTCCGCGGGGGTCCAAAGCTCTGTGTCCGAGAGCTTCACACGTGGGCATAGCACATGTGCGCCGCGATGACGTCACCCGGAAGGGACGTCATCACGCTGGGCGTGCTGAAAAGGGAATGCTCTAGTGTTCGGCTTTAAAACTCTACAGTACCATAGAGTTTCAATGCTGAATGCTCGAGCATCCCCCGATGACGTGCCCAGCACGATGACATCGCCACCACGATTCCTGCACTTTGGGGGCGGGGTTTCCCCCAGTGGCCGGATCCAGGCCGGCGGGTTGGGAGCCTCTGGAGCAGGCAAAACCCCCCAGAGGACCTGGCAACCCTACTTCTTTCCCCAGGGTCCACCCCCAGATCACCAAGAATTTCCCAACCCACAGTTGTCAACCATACTTACTGGAAACATACATTGCTAGTTCTGTAAGTGCTTCACCAGCTTCCAGTTCAGTTCCAGACAGAATTCAGCTACTTAAATAGTTTGGAACCACATTACCTAAAATGCCACCTACTCCCATATCAACCTGCCTGGGAGCCGGTCTTCGATGTGCGCGCACGCGCCGCCAGCACATCACCAGAAGTGACGCACAACGTCAATCACGTTGAAGGCGTGGCCCCAATCATCAGAGGGAAAACCATAGAGTTTTCCCTCCGACGATCAGGGCCACGCCCCCAACGTGATTGACGTGGTCACATCCCCTCTGGTGCGCTTCGGGGGGCAGAGTTCCCCCTCGGGCCCGATTCAGCAGCGGCGAAAATCGGGCCTCCGAAGCGGGGGTTTACCTGCCCCCCGTCCCCACTTGGCAGCCCTACTCCATGAACAGATGGTTTCCTAGATGTGGGACTCACATCAAAACAATAAGGGTAAGATCCCAAGGGGAAAAAAATGCTGTGTGCGTTTGGCAGTGAAAGTGCAGGGAGTAAGATTTGCATAGTTAAGTAAGGAGGCAGGGAGGAACCCAGGAAACCAATGGTACAATCCTAAACACAGATACAGCCTTCTATTGAAGGCAGCAGGTTTAGAAAGGCGGAACTCTGCTCAGGACTAAATTGGAGGTATGGCCCTGGAGTTTTCAGTACGGACTGTAACAGCCAGAGGTGATATCCTTACAAGAGCGGTAATACAGAAGCAAGGACAAAGGATGTTGATCAAACTTTTGAAAAACAAATGCCACACAGTATTTAGGTAAATTAGCTGAACGCTTAAACCTGTTTAATTTTGGAATCGTCTCCGTATTTCAAATAATCTACAAGTTGAAACAGCTGAAGCATAAAATGTGTTTGAATTTAACAAGTTTAAATATTGAGTCAATTTTGTCACAAATGTGTTTGCATATTAAAGCATTAAAATGAATGCGAGTTCAAATATTGAGCTGATGAAGAAAAGGCTACACTGGGGGGAAGAAAAGGATTAAAGGCGGCCCAGAAAAATTACTTAATATCTCAATGCCAGAAAACCCCCAGCCTCTGTTATTTAATCTTCGCCAGGCAGTTAAAGCAAATGAATATAAAGAAACTGAATAAGTCTCAGCATGAGCAGAAGCAAACACGGAAGCTTGGTATTGTGAAATTTATTTGGAACATTTTTCATCCCACTCTTCCTTTAACAACTGCAGAGTGCTGCACATCATCCGCCCCTTCTCAGTCTTCTCCTCACAACAACCCTATGAGGGAGGTTAGGCTGAGAGTGAAAGTGACCTGCCCAGCGAGCTTCATGTCAGAGCAGGGATTTGAACCCGGGTCTGCCATTCTAAAGGTGTGATCACACAAGCAGTTCGACCCGATATAGCCACCCCTCCCCTCTGGATCAAACGGGCACAATCAAACGCACACATCTGGCTCCTGTGCCCTACTCGTCCCTACCTCGCACTAAAACAATTCCCACGCGGATTAAATAGCCACTGGAAAATTCTGGTGCTTACCTCGGCGGGGAGCTTCCATGATGGGTTTCAGGGCGCCTGATCACCCGGGCGCACCATGGGAACGGATGAGCAGTGTGATCATTCCACTCCAGTGCATCCTTTCCCCCACAACCCCACTCCAACGTGTTCTTTAGTGCCCCCCATAGAATGAAGCCAGGAGCGTGTGCGCACCAGGGCTCCCTCTAAGCTGTGGGGTCTTGTGAGCAAAAAGTCTACCTTGTGAGCGTCTGGCATTAAAGTTGTGGGCGAGCGATTTGGCTGCTACATAAATTAGTTTGTTCTGGAGCCCCATCCTTCCTGAGCTAAGACAAAAAAGTGTGAGCTGGAGGCTAAAAAACTGTGAGCTAGCTCACACTAACTCAGCTTAGTGTGCGCTTGTCTGCTTCTGCACATGCACAGCGGGACTTAGGGGGAAAATACCCAACCCAGCTGTGGCTCTGTGGTGCTTGTCTGCTTCTGCACATGCACAGCGGGATTTCCACTCCAGTGCATCCTTTCCCCCACAACCCCACTCCAACGTGTCCTTTAGCGCCCCCCATAGAATGCAGCCAGGAGCGCGTGTGCGCCAGGGCTCCCTCTAAGCTGTGGGGTCTTGTGAGCAAAAAGTCTACCTTGTGAACTTCTGGCATTAAAGTTGTGGGCGAGCGATTTGGCTGCTGCATAAATTAGTTTGCTCTGAAGCCATCCTTCTTGAGCGAAGACAAAAAAGTGTGAGCTGTAGGCTAAAAAACTGTGAGCTAGCTCACACTAACTCAGCTTAGAGAGAACACTGGTGTGCGCTTGTCTGCTTCTGCGCATGCACAGCCGGACTTAGGGGGAAAATACCCAACCCAACTGTGGCTCTGTGGTTGTGGTGCATTAGCAATGTGAATGGCCAACCATGGGAATGTGGCACCATGATGCCGGCTTAGGGTGTGCTGTGTGATCGACGCAAAGCACCCCAAACTCAAACGGCTTATTTAGAGCTGATATACTGCTGTGGCAAACTGCTCATGTGACCACACCCTAAGTACTACCACACATTGATTCTTTTCCCAGTTGACCACTGAGATCTGGGATGCTAAAATGGAACAACTGCTGCCCATCAGCTTGCCTGGAGGTTAATCGTCACCTGCTAAGCCGGGTAAAGTTCTGCTTCGCATCGGGATCCAAATTCCAGCCTCTCAACTGAGCGACAAGGTAGTTTGCATGCCTAACTGAGTCCCTTCAGCCTTATAAAAGAGGCAGGCCAGAAAGTAGCACAGCCCTACTTGTATTCAAACATTCAAACCAAAATATTAGCCAGCCTCCAGGGAAACACACAACCAATTCTACAAGCCCAAGGATAGTTTCCTCAAACTTTCTGTTTTCAAAACAGAAGCTTCTCCCCACCCCCAGTACATATCAAGATGCCTCTGCAAAGTGCCATGAGACTCTGCTTTTCAAAGGAGAAAGAAAAACCAGCCAGGAATCTCACTAGGGACACCCAAGTCCTTGGCCATTAGCTCTTCTGATACAGATAGGGGCACCAGCTCTGGGTGGAGAAATACCTGGAGATTGTGGGGGTGGAACCTAGTTAGGGCAGGGTCTGGGGAGGGGAGGGACCTCAGAAGGATACGATGCCATAGAGTCCACGCTTCAAGACAGCCATGATCTGTGTAATTGTGAGAGATCTCCAGGTGCCACCTGGAGATTGGCAACCCTGCATACTGACAACTGCTCACAGTGTGTAGCCATTACTACAGTCACTCTCAGGGCTATTTTTGAGCAGGAACGCACAGGAACGGCGTTCCGGCTGGCTCCCAAGTTGGCCACGCCCAGCAGGAACTCATTAGCATAACAGGCCACACCCAACAGCAGGAACACATTAGGATTGGCTACATTAGGAGTGTGTGGCCTAACATGCAAAGGAGTCCCTGCTACAAAAAAAGGCCCTGGGTTTTGACAACAAACAAGGTAAACAGAATAAGAAGCAAGAGGTGGGTGTGGCTGGATGACCACACTTCTGGTAACGTGGGGGTGCGGCCTAATGTGCTAATGAGCTGTGCTGGCAGGGGCGTGGTCTAATATGCTAATGAGTTTCTGGTGTTGGGTGTGGCCTATTATGCTAATGAGTTCCTGCTGGGCTTTTTCTACAAGAAGAGCCCTGGCTGACCCAACAAGGAAGATCAGCATTCATCTCTTCGTTGCAGCGCTCAACTTTTCTCCCGCGAATTGCCGGACACATCCTTATCTAAGGCCGTTAGTCACATAAAAAGAAGTGCAACTAGTTTAGGATCACGGCCACATCTTCTTCACAATTTCAGACTTACCTTTTTAAAAATTAGATAACATCTCAAATGAAGGCTGCCACCCAAAAAACACACCAACAACACAAACATATATTTTAACAAGATAGTCACTACTAATATTATTAAACCTATTATAAATATCATTGTACATTCCCTTGTCTCACATATCAAACAAGATGAGGTGATGGATGTCCAATTATCTGGCCTCCCTGAAGAAAGCAGCCCTATTATATCTGCCCATACAGAGTCTTGGTATCATTAATGCGCAGTGACTCCTGCTCACTGTCTATCCGGCTGTTGGAGCTGTTATATAAATACAAGAAAGGGGACCCGCGATACTCGCGAGGGTGGAAGAGGAGGAAGCAGAAGCAGCAGGTAAGCCTCCCCCCATCCCCGAACACCGGACTGCCCCAAGTGTGCAGGAAAATCTCCCTGCCCCCCAGGTGCCCCTGATGTGCGGATTTAGATATCCGCACACAGGGGGCGCCTTCGCTGTTAGATTTATAGATATATTGCCATCTTTAGTTGACTCATTTTAAATGTGCTTTTAAGTTGAATGTTTTTAAGTGTTTGCTCTGACAATGATTTTAAGGTTTATAACTCTGATGTTACCCACCCTGAGCCCGCTTGAGGGAAGGGCGGGATATAAATGCAACCAATAAATGCAACCAGGGCTCTTTTTGTAGCAGGAACTCCTTTGCATATTAGACGACACACCCCTAATGTAGCCAATCCCCCAAGAGCTTACAGTAGCCCCTGTAAGAAGAGCTCTGTAAACTCTTGGAAGATTGGCTACGTTAGGGGTGTGTCACCCAGGGTTCTTTTTGTAGCAGGAACTCCTTTGCATATTAGGCGACACCCCCCCTAACGTAGCCAATCCCCCAAGAGCTTACAGTAGCCCCTGTAAGAAGAGCTCTGTAAGCTCCCCCTAATGTAGCCAATCCCCCAAGAGCTAACAGTAGCCCCTGTAAGAAGAGCTCTGTAAGCTCTTGGAGGATTGGCTACATTAGGGGTGTGTTATTATGCAACCAATAAATAAACAAAGATGCATATGCTCTGTAAAGAAGAAGAAGACAGACAAAGAGACTGGTTTTACATCCTGCCCTTCACAACCCAAAGGGGTCTCAGAGTGGCTTACACTCCTTTTCCCTTCCCCTCCCCACAACAGACACCCTGTGAGGTAGGTGGGGCTGAGGGAGCTCTTTCGAGAACTGCTCTTAAGAGAACTTGTGACTGACCCAAGGTCACACCAACAGCTGCAGGTGCAGGACTGCGGAATGAAACTTGGTTTTCCCAGATTAGAGTCCGCACTCCTAACCACTACACCAAAAGGTGGGTGGGGTGGGAGGACATACTACACCACCATTCGCTTTTTCTCACTTCGAATAGTTTCAATAGCCCTGTTTACGGCTTCCCTGTTGCTACAACCTTGAAATCCATCTCTATTGCACTTTGGTTCTCCAAGCAGAAAAGTGGAGCTCTTAGACAAATGTATGAAGACTTTTCATCAGGATATGGATACATCTCCCACCCTACTTTAAAAAAGAAAAAGTCCCCTCTGAGCTTCGCCCATGCCCCTAGCCGCCTCCTTTGCCGGCCTAAACCAACAATTGCGGCAAACAAACAAATCAACAGCCTTGTCAGAAGGAATAATCTAAAACGAGTGCCTGCTTGTCAGCACGTATTACCATTCCTGGCAGGGATGCTTTGCCTGCCCTGGCTGCAAAACCGACAATCCTTCAGAAGCCGTTTGCTCATTGCCAAGGTCTAACGGCTGAGAGGGAACAGAGATAAAGTGGGGAGTCTGATTTTAAACGATAAGCAAAATGGCTCCTGACACGCAAGACTCTAAGTGATTTCTCCAAAGCCTCTCAGGTGCCTGGCTTCTCCCCCCCCACCCCCATTGTTTGCTTTATTCTTGCCAGTGATATCTCATTTATACAATCCGCTCGGAGGAACCGTCATGATCGGTTTCCGACACCTTCTGCCGGGCACCTTCGAAACGCACGTTGTCATGACTGAGGATGGATAATCCAAGAGATGGCAAGTCTTAGGCAGGAAAGCCTGAATTGTCAGCTTCACGCATTACCTCTGCTTAACAATTCAAAATAACCATTTGCTGGTCAATAACCGATACAGTTTACATCTTTCCCAGTAGTCATGTATGGCTGTGAGAGTTGGACTATAAGGAAGGCCGAGCGCCGAAGAATAGATTCTTTTGAACTATGGTGCTGGAGAAGACTCTTGAGAGTCCCTTGGACTGCAAGGAGATCAAATCAGTCAATCCTAAGAGAAATCAACCCTGACTGTTCCGTGGAAGGCCAGATAATGAAACTGAAGCTCAAATACTTTGGCCACCCAATGAGAAGGGAGCACTCACTGGAGAAGACCCTGATGCTGGGAAAGATTGAAGGTCAAAGAAGACGGGGACGGCAAAGGATGAGATGGCTAGACAGTGTCATCGATGCAACGAACATGAAATTGAGCCAACTTCAGAGGACGGTTGAAGACTGGAAGGCCTGGCGGAAGCTGGTCCATGGGGTCGCGAAGAGTCAGTCTCGACTGTGCGACTGAACAACAACAACAACAACAACAACAACACACTGGTAAAGCTTTGGCACCACCGACGCAAACAGAACTACAACTGCTGAGCAAAGGGCAACAGGGAATTAATACTGTGTGCTGATAAGTATGGGTAGATTTGTTTTCTTAACTGTAGTCTCAAAATCTAGAAAAATGATCGCCTTATTGCAAAAACAAATCAAGGTAATCATCATTTAAAAAGTTTCAGGAGGTGGACTACAGTATTAGTCTGTAGTAGTGGAACAAAAATGTGAGTCCTGTGGCACCTTAAAGATCAACATGGTTTTCTAGGATATAACCTTTCATGAGTCAAAGCTGACAAATTGTATCTGACAAAGTGAGTGTTGACTCTTGAAAGCTTATATTTTACCATTATCCCCGTGCTGGAGATAGGGGGTGTGGAACAGAGTGGCTTGCCTCAGTCGTTGAGTGATAAAAGTTTTTTTTTTTAATTTAGGCATGCACCTGAGTGGCAGTGTTCCCCCTAAGTTGAGTTAGTGTGAGCTACCTCACATTTTTTTAGCCTCCAGCTCAGACAATTTTGTCTTAGCTCAGGAAGGGATGGCTCCAGAACAAACCAATTTATGCAGTAGCCAAATCACTCACTCACAGCTTTAAGGCCAGTAGCTCACAAAGTAGAATTTTTGCTCACGAGACTCCACAGCTTAGAGGGAGCATTGCTGAGTGGGCACTTTCCTTTGAAGATGGGGGATGGCCCTGGTCATTGAATGATGCAAGGAAGTTGTGCTTCAGACAAGGACAACACCAAGGGTTAGGGAAAGTTTTGTTAAGCTCGGCTTACTTTTAATGTAAAGTCTTGTGATTTAAATAAATAAAATGGACTCACATTGTTGAACTGTGTTGTAGAAGGACACAGGATGATTCCTAGGGTTGCCAGCTTTGGGTTAAGAACTACCTGGAGACCTCGAGACTTGAGCCTGGGGAAGATGAGGTTTTGGGAAGGGATCTCAGCACCATATTAATGCCACAGGCTCCAGCATCCCAAGCAGCCATTTTCTCCAGGGGAACTGATCTTGGGCCCCGATCACACAGCAAAGTTGCTGCGGGAGAAGCACAGGAGTCCCGCGGATTTTCCAGGCGCGATCTCACCCCAACATCTGGGAAGCACAGTGCTCCCGTGGCGAACTCGTGGCTCCCCGCCGAAGGTGCGGAGTTAAAAACTAGTACCTACGAGGTACTAGTTTCCTGAACCCGCGGGCCAAGGGCGGGCATCTGAGGTTGACCTCCGTGGCCCCCCCCCCCCGCCGCTGTTCATCTCCGCAGGTTGCGCAACAGCGCCCAACAGCGCATGCGCACAAAGAGCGATCGTGCGGTGCGGCTTCTGTGCCGCGCTGCAGGATACCCGTATGATCGGCATTTTCCCCAAACCACGGACCTCGACCATGACGTGTGCTCGGGCAGCCGCGCGTTAGTTTCCTCCGGGGCAATTAGCCACGCCTCCCCCCTGTGATATCCGGCCCGTGTGACTGGGGCCTTGGTCATCTGGAGATGAACTGTAAGAGTGGGAGACCTCCAGGTCCTAAGTCGGTTAAATCTTCACATTAATAAGCTAATTTGAAGTCACATGGGGACAGTAAAGCTCTCTCTCTCCCTCTCTCTCTCTCTCCCACAGTCTGTTTATCCAACCACCCAGTCTTTCTGCTGTCTCCATGCTATTTGGGCCCAAGGGCTCTCTCTGGACGACACTATAAATCCAGGTAGAAGGACCACCAAGCACAAGCAAAACAGGGTTGCTTACCTGTAACTGTTGTTCATCGAGCATCTTCTGTGCAGGCACACATGGGGACTGGACTGCACATGTGCAGGCCTGCCGATCGGTAGGTATACAGCTCTAAGCCTCCAGAAAAACAGAGAGTGGAACACCCCTTTTCGAAGTTTTTCCCAGGACAGGTGGTTCTTTGGCCTAGCCTGAGTTTTCGCCTTAAGGTCGTGTCAAAATTTCATTTGTCCCAGGACACTGTATTACCTGTTTTCTTCCCAGATCCCACTTCTGAAGCGGAACAAGAGCTCCATTTGTTGGATGTCAGAAGGGCCTTTTTTTATTATTTGAAGCAAACGGCCAAGTACTGAAGGAAGGACTCTCTGTTTATACATTTTGCAAGGCCAAGGGTAGGGAAATGGACTACCCCACAGACCCTCTCCCGGTGGCTGGTACAGACTATCGTTACGACTTGGCTGATTCGCCTTCCCCACTGGATATTCGGGCTCACACCACTAGCGTTGTGGCCTTTTTGACTGCATTCTGGGGTGGTGTGCTCCCTCTGGAGGAGAGTTGCTGCCTGGAGTTCTTCTGACACCTTTGTGTGACATTATGCACCGGACATCGCGGCAAGAAGGGAAGCGGAATTTGGAAAGGCCGCACTTCATTCTTTATTTAAACAAGGCGAGCTTGTTCCCTCCGCCTTACAGAGCTTGTTAGACTCCCCATGTGGGACTGCACAGAAGATCAACAATGAAAACGGGACTGCTTACCTGCAACTGTTGTTCATTGAGTATCCTATGCAGGAACATATACCCTCCCTCCTGCCCCACAATATGCTCTTGACGGCATGGAGGAACTGAGGGTGAGTGGTGCTGGTGCATGGGAGCATGTGGCTGTGGGCAAAGTCAAGCTTTCAGCTCCGGTACACAGTGCCCTCTAGAGGCTTAGAGCTATATCTCTACCCAGGGCTTTTTTTTGTAGAAAAAGCCCAGCAGGAACTCATTAGCATAATAGGCCACACTCAACACCAGGAACCCATTATGCATATTAGGCCACACCCCTGACGGCACAGCTCATTGCCATATTAGGCCACACCCACAAGTTACCAGAAGTGTGGTCATCCAGCCACACCCACCTTTTGCTTCTTATTCTGTTGACCTTGTTTGTTGTCAAAACCCAGGGCCTTTTTTTGTAGCAGGAACTCCTTTGCATGTTAGGCCACACACCCCTAATGTAGCCAATCCTAATGAGTTTCTGCTATTGGGTGTGGCCTATTATGCTAATGAG